>NC_136070.1:394678943-394906443 GCF_964261635.1 Lissotriton helveticus | reverse complement strand
CCCAGGGGAGGCTCTCCCCGGCCCGGCCTAGGGTTCGGAAAGCCGGGACTGGGGCCGGGGACCGGGCCCGGGGCTTGAGCCCCGTCCGGCAGCGCCCAGTGGTGCGGGATTCCCCCCTCCGTCCTGCAAGCCGGCCGGGGGTCAGAGGCGCCCGGGACGGAGGGTCCATCAGGGCCCGGGGAGGCCTGAAGCCCCTGAGCCCTGCAGCCCCAGAGACCTGCAGCTCTGCAGCCCCCGGAACCCTGCAGCCCCAGAGCCCTGCAGCTCCGGGGCAGGTAGATTGGCGTCATTTTGGTCCCGGCCATCTGGTCGCCCCTCTCGCCTCGGCCATCTGGTCGCCCTGGAAGTCATGATGAGGTGCCATTCGCCTCCCGGATCCCAGCGAGGGCTCCAGGAGGTCGGGTACTTTCGCGCCTTGGGTCCCCTCTTTCACCTCGTGTGCACACATTGCAAGAAAGTCAGGTAATTTCCCTCCGGATTACTAGGGACAGGGTACGCCCGGACACCCCTCCAAGGCTGGTGGTTCTCTGCTAGGGGGACCAGATGGGCTATGCCTGGGTAACACCTCCCTAGGCCACCCGGGGCTTCCTTCCTCCAGGCCAACGGCTTGTCAAATTGCCCAGGACGGGCTCCTTGGCTCTTGGGCAGTCGTCCCCCGGGCGTCCGGGGCTCCATCCCTGCCGACGGCATGGAAAAGTGCCCGGGACGGGCTCCATACGTCCCGGGCAGTCCTCCCCCGGGCGTCCGGGGCACCCATCTCCAGGAGGCCAACAGCATGGCAAAGTACCCGGGACGGGCTCCATGGGTCCCGGGCAGTCCTCCCCCAGGCATCCGGGGCTTCCATCTCCAGGCCAACGGCAGGTCAAAGTGCCCAGGACGGGCTCCACGGGTCCCTGGCAGTCCTCCCCCCTGGGCGTCCGGGGCTCCCTTCCCCAGGCCAACGGCATGTCAAAGTGCCCAGGATGGGCTCCACGGGCCCCGGGCGTCCGGGGCTCCCTTCCCCAGGCCAACGGCATGCCAGAGTGCCCAGGACGGGCTCCACGAGTCCCGGGCGTCCGGGGCTCCCTTCCCCGGGACACCGGCTTGTCAGAGTGCCCATGACGGCTCCACGGGTCCCGGGTATCTGGGACTCCCTTCCCCGGGCCAACGGCATGCCGGAGTTCCCAGGACAGGCTCCACGGGTCCCGGGCGTCCGGGGCTCCCTTCCCCGGTCCGACGGCTTGTCAGAGTGCCCAGGACGGGCTCCACGGTTCCCGGGCGTCCGGGGTTCCCTTCCCCGGGTCAGCGGCAGGTCAGAGTGCCCAGGACGGGCTCCACGGGTCCCGGGCAGTCCTCCCCCGGGCGTCCGGGGCTCCCTTCCCCGGGCCGTCGGCAGGTCAGAGTGCCCAGGACGGGCTCCACGGGTCCCGGGCAGTCCTCCCCCGGGCGTCCGGCGCTCCCTTCTCCAGGCCGATGGCAGGTCAGAGTGACCAGGACGGGCTCCACGGGTCCCGGGCAGTCCTCTCCCGGGCGTACGTGGTTGTCCGACAGATTCGGGCAGATGTGCTTTTACGAACCGGATCGGAATCGGCCCAAATAATAATAATAATAATAATCCACATTTGTAAGGCGCACAATCACCCGTAAGGGTCTCTAGGCGCTAGGGGCCGTCGGGAAGATTAAGCAAGCTATTGCCCAGAGTCACATGGTGCTGGGCTAATCTGCCGCCGGTGCTGGGGATCGAACCGTGATCCCCAGATTCCGGAGTCAGCCGCCCTAGCCGCGGCGCCAGCTATTGCCCAGAGTCACATGGTGCTGGGCTAATCTGCGGCCAGTGCCGGGGATCGAACCCTGATCTCTGTGATGCTTGAGGGTTACTACGCGCTCTACAAAAACCTTAAATAAAAAAATCTCCAGATTCCGGAGTCAGCTGCCCTAGCCGCGGCGCCAGCTATTTCCCAGAGTCACCTGGTGCTGGGCTAATCTGCCGCCGGTGCCGGGGATCGAACCGTGATCTCCAGATTCCGGAGTCAGCCTCCCTAGCCGCGGCGCCAGCTATTTCCCAGAGTCACGTGGTGCTGGGCTAATCTGCGGCCGGTGCCGGGGATCGAACCCTGATCTCTGGGATGCTTGAGGGTTACTACGCGCTCTACAAAAACCTTAAATAAAAAAATCTCCAGATTCCGGAGTCAGCCGCCCTAGCCGCGGCGCCAGCTATTTCCCAGAGTCACCTGGTGCTGGGCTAATCTGCCGCCGGTGCCGGGGATCGAACCGTGATCTCCAGATTCCGGAGTCAGCCTCCCTAGCCGCGGCGCCAGCTATTTCCCAGAGTCACGTGGTGCTGGGCTAATCTGCCGCCGGTGCCGGGGATCGAACCGTGATCCCCAGATGGGGATATCCCAAAAATCTGGCATGGATACGGCCCGCCAGGACAGGTTTGGGCACCCCTGGCCTAGGGGATCCAGAGACTCCCACACCCTCTGATCTGTACGCTGCCTAGAAGATCCCAGAGACTCCCCCACCTTCTGATCTGTACACTGCCTAGAAGATCCCAAGACTCCCCCACCCTCTGATCTGTATACTGCCTAGGAGATCCCAGAGACTCCCACACCCACTGATCTGTACACTGCCCAGGAGATCCTGAGACTCCCACACCATCTTATCTGACACTGCCTAGAAGATCCCGAGACTCCCACACCCTCTTCACATATGCTAGTTACACCATTGTAAATGGATAGACTCACATGTGGGTTTCTGTGAGGGTAAATCTTCCCTGTGTGGGAGGAGAGAGGGCTTTGTTACACAGGAATGGCATGGACGTTTGTAAATACTCACACACTTGATTATTTGTGGTAATTAATTAACAATTTTTTTACCCTTACTCACTGTGTAAAAGGTCAGACATTTAGTCAAGTCATCGGGAGATGTAAATCTAGAAAAGCAAAAGAAAAACTTTAGCAAGGGTGTTTGAACTTGTTCTGGCTTTTTTAGGTCTGACCAGAGGACCCCCCCCCCACTGCCTAGAAGATCCCAGAGACTCCCAAACCCTCTGATCTGTACACTGCCTAGGAGATCCTGAGACTCCCACACCCTCTGATCTGTACACTGCAAAGATGATCCCAGCGACTCCCACACCCTCTGATCTGTACACTGCCTAGGAGATACCGAAATTCACATGCCCTCTGATCTGTACACTGCCTAGGAGATCCCAGATACTCCCCCACCCTCTGATCTGTACACTGCCTAGAAGATCCAGAGACTCCCACAACCTCTGATCCGTACACTGCCTAGGAGATCCCAGAGACTCCCACACTCTCTGATCTGTACACTGCCTAGAGGATCCCAGAGACTCCCCCACCCTCAGATCTGTAAACTGCCTAGAAGATCCCGAGAATCCCACAACTTCTGATCCGTACACTGCCTAGAAGATCCCTGAGACTCCCACACCATCTGATCCGTACACTGCCTAGAAGTTCCCAGAGACTCCCACACCCTCTGATCTGTACACTGCCTAGGACATCCTGAGAATCCCACACCCACTGATCTGTACACTGCCTAGGAGATACCAGAGACTCCCACACCCTCTGATCTGTATACTGCCCAGGAGATCCCAGAGACTCCCACACCCTCTGATCTGTACACTGCATAGAAGATAGCAGAGACTCCCACACCCTCTGATCTGTACACTGCTTAGGAGATACCAGACACTCCCACACCCTCTGATCTGTACACTGCCTAGGACATCCTGAGAATCCCACACCCTCTGATCTGTACACTGCTTAGATGATCCCAGAGACTCCCACACCCTCTGATCTGTACACTGCCTAGGAGATACCGAGACGCAAATACCCTCTGATCTGTACACTGCCTAGGAGATCCCAGAGACTCCCCCACCCTCTGATCTGTACACTGCCTAGAAGATCCCGAGACTCCCACATCCTCTGATCTGTACACTGATTAGGAGATCCCAGAGACTCCCCCACCCTCTGATCTGTACACTGTCTAGGTGATCCCAGAGACTCCCCCACCCTCTCATTTGTACACTGCCTAGAAGATCCCAGAGACTCCCACACCCGCTGATCTGTACACTGCCTAGAAGA
The DNA here is from genome assembly GCF_964261635.1 of Lissotriton helveticus. NCBI lineage: Eukaryota > Metazoa > Chordata > Amphibia > Caudata > Salamandridae > Lissotriton > Lissotriton helveticus. The sequence continues at coordinate 394,902,364 of NC_136070.1, read as the reverse complement.
TCCCAGAAACTTCCACACCCTCTGATCCGTACACTGCCTAGATGATCCCAACACTGCCTAGATGATCCCAACACTTCACACCCTCTGATCTGTACACTGCCTAGAAGACACCAGAGACTCCCACACCGTCTGATCTGTACACTGCCCAGAAGATCCCGAGACTCCCACACCCTTTGATCTGTACACTGCATAGGAGACCCCAGACTCCCACACCCTCTGATCTGTGCACTGCCTAGTAGATCCCGAGACTCCCATACCCTCTGATCTGTACACTGCCAAGAAGATCCAGAGACCTCCACACCCTGTGATCTGTACACTGCCTAGAAGATCCCAGAGACTCCCACACCCACTGATCTGTACACCGCCTAGGAGATACCAGACACTCCCACACCTTCTGATCCGTACACTGCCTAGAAGATCCCAAAATTCTCACACCCTCTGATCTGTACACTGCCTAGGAGATCCCAAAATTCCCACACCCTCTGATCAGTACACTGCCTAGAAGATCCCAAAATTCCCACACCCTCTGATCTGTACACTGCCTAGAAGATCCAGAGACCCCCCCACCCTCTCATCTGTACACTGCCTAGAAGATCCCAGAGACTCCCACACTCTCTGATCTGTATACTGCCTAGGGGACCCAGAGACTCCCACACCCTCTGATCTGTACGCTGCCTAGAAGATCCCAGAGACTCCCCCACCTTCTGATCTGTACACTGCCTAGAAGATCCCAAGACTCCCCCACCCTCTGATCTGTATACTGCCTAGGAGATCCCAGAGACTCCCACACCCACTGATCTGTACACTGCTTAGGACATCCTGAGTCTCCCACACCCTCTGATCTGTACACTGCCTAGGAGATCCCAGAGACTTCGTACACCCAAGGCAGTCATCTGATTTGGGCCTTCTGTTTTAAGGCGCAGTGGTGATCATGCGGAGGCCCAGTACATCCGTCACTGAATGTCAAATGGGATACACACCCTGATAACGCCCATCCCTTTCCTTGTGTGAAAGGGCTGGTTACATGTACTCTCACTTATTCGATATATTACCATTAAGTAAATGATTGCTCAGTTACTTAAAGTGATTCTCTTATTATACAGCCTGCACTGTATCACAAGATGTTTATTTATAAGCCTGGCAGGTCAAGTCACTGAGCATAATTGAAGCAGCTGTTTAAAGCAACACATACGAAATGTTGCTTTCCTTTCTCCTGCTCTTTTTTTATGTCGAGGACCGGAAATGCTGGCTTGCCAGCTTCCGGGAGGAGATCTTATGTCTCTTAGTAGTGTGGTTTAACCCGCCTCTCTCCTCCATTGGCTGTCTTCATAAACGGATCCAGCCATTGGAGGAGAGAGGTGTCACTCGAAACAAGCTTCGTCTCTTTCGGATTCGGGGACGTACATTTTGCTGTTCTTTCGCCAGTGACGTCATCCGTCACTCAAAACAACAAATACACGCCCCCCGAATCCGAAAATGTTTGGAAGCTTGCGGCCGCCATTTTGCTGCTCGAGCAGCGTCTACCAGGACATGAGGTAAGCCTCTGCCCCCCTGTTTGTGCCGTTTTTCGTGCCTCGTTACTTGTGTGCGTGTTCGGTATGTATTTCTGTCTGCGTCCGTCTGTCTGCCTGCTCCCCTGTCTGTTTACATCCATCTGCCCTGCAGCCTGTGGGTCTCCCGGCCCCTGCTCGGGACACACGTGCTGCTCCTCTGTGATGATGTCAGGGCCTTGGGTTCCCATTACATCACCCTCTGCAGCGTGAGAACCGATTGCTCAATTTAAACCCTCCCTGGAACTGTCGTCCCTCGGCACGCACCGTGTGCTCTGAGGACCACACGAGAACTGCATGGCAGCCGTGACGTGCACGGTCAGATGTGTGCGTCGTGCTGAGTCCTGGGCCACCGAAGGGCATGACTGAGGCGCTCTCAGAGCTACGCGAGTCCCCAGTGCTGGAGTAAGGGGCTGGTGAATGGCAGTCTCGTGGTGAAACAGCAGGAGGGGCTGAAGGGGAGGGTGGAGGTCCACTGGCAGAGCTGGGGGTCTGGAAGTGCCGAATGGTAGGTGTGAGACCCATTGCCAGTCTCGGTGTATTTGTAGTGGGGACTGGTGAAGAGCAGAATGGGGTGCACCGACAGAGCTGTGCGAAAGAACTAGACTAGCGTCAGGACACCGAGGGCGATCTATGTTCCAGTGCAGGTGAGATTGGGGTCCCGCCCCCCCCCAAGCCCCTCCGCTGGCACTGGCATTGGCATTCTGTGGCACAATAACTGAGTTGCAGGCGTGCAGGTGCCCCGGCGAAGCTCTGCATTGTTCTCAACATTGGAACAGCTGGAGTAGTGTCACTTCTGTGCATTAGTGCTATAAAGCGAGGACGTTAAAGGGTTTTATTAAAGTGTGTGGTCGCAGAACTAAAAATGCAGGGGATGCCAAAGGGCGGGATGGAGTTGCCTGGCACGCTTGGGTTACAAGGGTTGACGAAGGTCAAGGCTGAGGGGCATTGCTTCTGCGCAGAAATATATAGAGAGGCATGCATCGCCCCTGCTCCAGTCGAGCTCTCAGACCAAGACCCCGACACGTAAAGCTCAATAGCATTCATTTGTAGCAAAATGCAAAGCCCTGGTCCCATGAATAAAACAGAGCTCTCCAGCCTGAGACGGACCAGCCCCACCCCGCCCCCCAGCTGTAAATTAAAAGGAGCTGCTGAGCACTGGAATGAAGCTCGTGAGACGGTTTCTATCCCCAGCGGTGGTGGGAGCGCTCTATGCTGACTCCCTCCGCAGTAGATGCTCCCCAATAGAGCGCGCCTAGAAGCGGCACATCCTATATCCGAGGTGTCTCGGCTCTAGGCAGCTCAATAGAGCTCTCTTATGAGATACTCCGAGATAAACAGCTCTGGGCAACAGAAAACACCCCAGCCCACTTGAGCACAAGATGTCCCCTTAGGCTGCTCTCTCAGGCAGCACGCGTCCAGCTCAAGAGACCCTCACTGCAGGGGGACCTCTTCCTCTCCGAGATGCCCACAGTGGGCGAGCTCCCTCCCCGAGAAGATGCCCACAGCGGAGTCCTATTTCCTCCCTAAATTGTCACGACGGGGTCCTGTTCCTCCCCTGAGATGCCCACTGCGGGGAAGCCCCCCCCCCCCCCCCCCTAAGATGCTCACACTGGGGGAGCTCTTCCTCCCTAAGATGCCCTAACTGGGGGACCTCTTACTCCCTGAGATGGCCAAAGTGTGTGTGTGGTGGGAGCGGGGGTGGGTGTGTGTGTGTGTGTGTGTGTGTGGGGGTGTTTCTCTTCCAGTCAGATATGGCCCCAGAGGAGCGTTCCGGCTGCTGAAAACATCTCTTCCCCCCCGTAGAGTGCGCTTGCGACCTCAAGTACCACCTCTGGAGCCCTCTTCCTGCCCCAGATGTTCCCAGCGGAGCGCTCTCTTTAAAACTAACCCCCCTCCAGATGCTGTACGCATCTCACCCAGATGCACCCACCGGGGCAGTATTCCAGCCTGAGTTACTCTGAAAGAGCGCTTTTCCTGCCCGAGCTTCCAGTGTAGGGGCTTCTCCGGTCCGAAGTCCTGCCAGTGTTGCGCTCTCCTAGCCTGCGATGGTCCGGTGGGGCTCCCTCTTTCAATGCCCCACAGCGGAATACTCCTGTCCGTGTAAACCTGCGACAACCTTGGTAGAGCGCTCTTCCAGTCCGAGTTCCCTCTATGTGGGGCGCCTTTCAGTTCACTTACCCCAAGAAGTGCCTGCTTCTATTCCGGATACCCCGACCCCAGATGCTGCTGCTGGAGCGCTTTGCCCCCCCGTTGGCTTGTCTTGCCTCTGCTCCCCCGATTGTGCCATTTTTCTTGCCTCTGCTCCCCTAATTGTGCCATTTTTCTTGCCTCTGCCCCCCTGATGGTGCTCGTTTTCTTGCCTTCTGCCCCCTGATTGATCTTGTTTTTCTTGCCTCTGCTCCCCTAATTGTGCTATTTTTCTTGCTTCTGCCCCCCTGATTGTGCTATTGGCAATGTAAATGACAATGCCATTTTTTTTTGTAGGTGGCTCTATGTGTGGGTGGCTCTGTCTGTGTGAGGGTGGCTCTGTGTAGGGTGTAGCTATTGGCATTGTAAATGACAATGCCATTTATTTAACGATTTAAGCTATTGGCAATGTAAATGACAATGCCATTTATTGATGATTTAAAAAAAAAAAAAAAAATTTCATGAGCAATGCCAATAGCTCTACTTTTAATGATGCCGAGACCATTGCATTGTAAATACTTGTTTTATAGCTTACAATGACAAGCAGAGAGAATATGTATATTTTTTTCACTCCTCAGACGGAGAAAAGCTAGAATGTTTCTGCATGCATGTTTCTACACATTCATAACTACTGCAAGCTTTGGGATTTTTTTTTAAACTGACTTCTAAAACTTGTGTGCAACAAATATTCAACAGATTTTTGTTGTGTTTAATTTTGAACTAGTCTTTTTTACTTTTATTCTTCATGTTTGCAAACTTGCTTGCTCTGTCATATGAGTTACTCACCAAGGTTTTAAGCAGTTTGTGGGAAAGGTGATGGTTGGACTATGTATTATATGTGATATAGTACCCCCTGGCATACATGATAATGATACTGTAAGTACCTCGGAGTTCCATAACCTTATAAAGGAACTCCGCCTTCAGCCTCGTTCCTCTGTATGGTTATGGAACTCTGTTACTTGCAATAGCCTTTTAATGTTCAGCAGTGTTTACTTTATCCCTTAGAGAATATTTCTTTGGCTACTGTCTAGGGTTGCAAGCAGCTTTCCGTCACCTTTTGTGTATTTCATGTACCACCCTAAATGTCATGGGTGTGCCCAGATGTGGGTCCCATGCTCACTAGACCCAAGCTGTACCCGGCGGACGAGCCCATAACTAGGGCGAAACCAGTCCTGGGTTGCTTGTGTTCTGGTTCAGGGAGGACTTTGCTTGGCCGCTTGGGCTAGACCCTTCCCACGAGGAACAGAGGGTCAAGACTGATTTGCATATAGCTGAGGCCAAACTGAGGTGTCATGGTGAGCGAAATAACAATAGGTTAGAGTGCTACCCGGAGCGATTGCCAGTGGTTAGACTTATTGCAAGCAGCCTCCCACCACCTTTTGTGTGTTGCTGTTCAGGGTAGCAAAACAAACTCTATAGAGAACATGTTACACTGCCATTTCCCAGGTTGAGACAGATTAAATTAAATATAACTTTCTATAAACAATATCAATATCCCTGATAGTTAATTTTCACTGTGTTGACAACAGCACATTACCACTTTAGAGCAACTCACTCGAAATATCCAGCCCAATATCAGTCTCTCTTCTGAGAAGGATTTCCCAAAACTGGTGGGAAAGAAGCCTGACTCCAGTATTGCCGCTAGGCCATACATGTGGCAGAACCTGCATTGTGTACATGTAACATAATTGATATTGTTAAGAGGGTACAAAGTAATATAAACAAAATATCTTGATAATATTGATGTTCTTTGGGATATTTTAAAAGTGAATGCTATAAACGGCACTTGTTTCAAAAATAATCTCAGCAAAGTATCTTAAGAGAATGTTGTACATTTAGGAGATGTTAGAGTGAAAGGTGGTGCCTTTAAAATGTCCGGGAGTCAGAGGGTAAAATGTGCTTATTGTGTCAGCTGAACTTATAAACATACGATATACAAAAAGCAGTGATTGACAAATTAAAGCACCAAATGGTATAATGTAAACCTTTTGCATTAGAGGACACTTCATTCCCGTTTTGATTAGTTGTCAATAAAAGCATGTACTTAGAATAGGTAATTTTCTGATTTTCTTTATTTTCCATTTTTAGGCAGAAGAATTGTTTCTTTGGGTTCCTAGAAAAATGCTGATGACTGTCGAGTCTGCAAAAAATTCTATTTTGGGTAAGAATTTGTTTTTGTGTAGTAAGCTGTTTTAAGCTGGAAGTGGTTGCTCAGTTGCTCGACGCTTGTAAGAATTCCACACAGGAATTTTGACAAATGTAGCACAACTTTTCTTAGCCATACACTCCTCTTAACACGAAAGCAGATTTTTCTACTTCACCTACACAGGGCTGATCTTTTTATAGTTTAGAAAATAATAGAGCACAGGGTTAATAATTATTAAAGATTGTGCTTGTCTTTTTTTATGCTAATTGATAATTACTACATAGATCCTGAATCTAAAAGGGTATAAATCCAGCCATGTCTTAATAAATAAATACTACTGTTTATTGCATGACGGTAAACATTACTGGACTGTTAAAGTACATAAAAAATGGCAACTTTGAGGCAGGCTTAGAATGACACCCTATCGTAGCCAGATGAAAGGTGTAAACGGTTTTTTGAAAATCACCAGACAAGCTAAATATTACAATGTCACATTATTGTCTCTGACCAAGCACTCCTTGAAAGTTCATCACTACTTGCCTTTAAGCTCTTTCAACAGAGAACTGTTTTTGTTTCCACCTTGCCTCTTAAATCTGTGTGACTCTTTGAATAATCACTCGGCAAAAAGCACATCTACGTTTTAGTAATAATCTCAATTGCCCAGTAATTTCCTCTTTGATCATTTCCATCCAGCGATTTTCCTCATAGAAATCAGCCTTCTTATTACTTTGAGTTACACTGGTGACTCTCTTGTGAGGAGTCTTTTGTTGGTAAGTTCATTTAAAAGAATGTAATTATTGTTTGTCATCTGGCAAAGCCATGTTAAAAAGTCAAAAAGTATAAAGCTACAACATGTTAGTGAATACTCTTTCTGCAAACATTTAGATTATACCATAGAGTGTTTTCTTATGAATATCAAGAATTGATGCAATAATGTCAGAACTGAGCAAGTTATCTTTATAAATTCGTATGACATAATATTAAATCCTTACTTTACAGTAACATTTCTTGTCTGTATGTGTAATTGATTTCCAAGCACCATCTAGCCCTACTAGAGCCATATTGTATGAGAGCTGTGTCGGGTAGCATGCTTATTCTGGCAAGACCTCAATAGATGTATCGTTTTACAAAGACATAGGACCAGACTTTAAAAAAACATTTTTTTTAAAGTCAGAAATGTGTACCTGGAGAGATACTGTGTGTTTTCAGCAAATATTAAACTTTCTAGGATTTCACAAAGAATTCTAGAGGGCCTCCTGGAAGTCTACAACTTTTGCAGATTCCCAAGACTTTTCACTGGTGTAAATATGGACACATGGGTATAAAAAGGTGAAAGTTTCTTCATGTGGAAATTTGACGTAAAAATGCTGGTGCACTAGGAGAGCCTTTTCTCTACCATAAAATAAACATCAGCTTTTAGCAACCATTCATTTAATGGATGCTACTTCCCATTTCTCACCTGGAAAATGCATGTGCTCCTGCCTGTGAAAAGTGTAAATTACCAAGCATTTTCAGGGCTGGAAACTACCAGTATATTGTGAACGAATATCCACAAACCTGTAGAGTGGAGAGGATCATCAACTTTTTCAGGTGGACCTACTAAAATCCACCCTAATACTACACATATCTACCTCTGCGTTAGATTTGCTTACATTACAGTTAAACCATAATGAACAGATGACCATGTGAGCATATCAAGTTTGAAGCATAAAAACGTACGATTCATGGGCTTTGACTCAAGAAGGTGATTTTTCCATCTTGGATATCTACTAAAGGGTTCAAACTTTTAGGTAACATTTGATGGGGGTGGCTGAAGATCAGCCTCATCTTGAAAGAGATGCAACAGATAATTTTTCTCAGCAAGGATCTTCCTCGTGCCATCAAGCAGTTCAGATAGATTCAGAAAGAGGCAGCAAGATGATGTACCAAAAATATCACCAGTACAAATTGATTTCTAGCAGGTCCCAGCAGGGCCGGACTGAGAACCACAACCGGCCCTGGCAAAGTGCTCGGCCGGCCCTCCCCCTCGGGGGTTGGAGGTGCCGCCGACTTATTTGCCGGGCCGGTTTTCGGACGATTTTGTTACAGGGCCGATTTTGCAGCTATGCTGCAAAAACGGCCGTGTTACAAAAACGGCCCCCAGCGGCCCAAAACCGGCCCCCACCCGTGCGGCGCACTGGGGGATTGCCCAGTGCCCGCTATGGCCAGTCCGGCCCTGGGTCCCAGGCTTCAAGCCATACCTTGCGTGCAGCATACGTTGTCAGTGCACCACTACATGAACTGTAAAACCAAATCAAGACTATGAGTTTGACGTTAGCCAGTAATTTTGACTTGTATGAATATGGTTAAAATTGGCATAAATGCCTACTTTGGAGTTCTTGGGAATGCTCCACAGCATCACAAAATGTCCATGCAGGTGAAGAAATTTGGGAATGAGTTCGGGTCCGTTTATGAGTTTGGCGGTAAGGGAGTGGGCTGCCACGCCCCCATTCTGCTCCCACACTGCCAAACCGGGGCGCCACCCGCTCGATTATGAGTGTTATCGTGGTCTGGCTGGCAGGTGACGTGGCGGTCCTGCGGCGGTGCAGTTTAAAGGCTCTTGGGTGAACCTTACTCGGCATAGCTGCCGGACCGCCAGTGCACGTTTGTGCATGGCACGGACTGCCCAGTCCTTGCCGTGCAGGAATGGGGTGCATGCACACAGGGGGGCGCAGCATGTACCCCCCCTGAATGCACCCCTGTGCAGTGCACACAGGCCTGGAGGGGGCCATGTACTGCTCCCTTTCTTTCCTCACCGCCAGCAGTTTCATAGATAAGAACCTCCATGAGCCCGCTGGCGGTGAGGAAAGTCGTAATCTGCTTGGTGGTGCCGCAGGGCACCACCAAGCATATTGCCCCATCAGACTGCCGCAACACCACCAGGGAGCTCTGATCACTGGCAGTTGCGGCGGTGCCATTGCTGTCCAACTGCCCAAGTTGTAATCTGGCGGTCGGACTGCCGGTGCAGCGGTGGCTGGACCGCCACATTTGCGCCAACGTTAGGTTGCGGTCCTCGGACTGCCAAACTCATAATTTGCTTTTTAGTCATCAACAGTGTGATGAGAACTGAGGACCAGCCAGTTCCTTCCATGCTGAATAAGGTCCTCAAACCAGACCTAGGAATTGTAATTAGTTCTCGCAAGATACGTAGTGATACTACACGTAGATGCAAATATAAGGTTGCGCCTCAAGATCCCTTTTATATTTGGGCCTTATAGATAAGGGGTGGGTGATGTGGTGGGGTCAGCTGGACCTTAATGAGATTACATGTAGCAATGCCTGTAATGCTTGGCAAGGTTCTGTGGTGTTTTTTTTTTTTTTAAACAGATTTTATTTGTCATGGTTCACATATATTGCATACCTCCGGGAACCGGAGTCTGCTGCACACATTAATAGATCAGCAATAACATCTTAGACTTTTATAGATAAACAAACAACACCCCTCCCCCACCCCTTCCCTCTGTTTGCACTGATGCTGCCACTTATTTACAGTATAAAAACGTAATAAAGCATGCCAAGTCCATCGAGACACTCTATTCTCACCACCAATGAACCATCTGTCAAATCGTCGGGAGGGCGGCCCTCTCTGACGGCGGGTCCAAGTCCAGTGCATGGTAGTCCGCCCACCTCTTCCAGATCTTAAAGTGCTTACGAGGGCACCCCCTGGCCACGAACACAGGTTGCTCAAGACCCATACAGAAGTCCATGCCATTTTTCCAAGCAGTCAATGGCGGAGCCTGAGGCGCCTTCCACGCCCTGGCAATGTCTCTCTTTGCCAATGTAAGGCCCAGCAATAACAGGTGGCGCTTGTACCTGTTCAAAACTATTCAAGGTCATCTATTCTGATAGCCAGACGGATGATCAGCCCTTAACAAAGCCCAGATTTATGCGGGCATGGAATAGTATTGAAGGTAAAGAACTGTCAGATCTCCTGGAGCATAATCTGCCCTCTTTAATTGGAGATGTGGAAGAGGCCACAACTAGATTTAATGCGTGGGTTACTAATGCTAGTGATAGGCTTGCTCCAAAAAAAAAACATATATCCTAGAAGGGCCTACCCCTCTGCTCCACGGTATACTCCTAAACTAAAAACCCAGAAAGGCATTTGCAAGCGTTTCGAGCGGGAGTGAATGAAGGAATATAAGGTAGAAGAACCAATTAAGTATAAAGAAAGCATTCAGGCTTACAAGCAATTATTGTTCTGATAGATACATCTGCCAGTGGATTCCTCACCTTGTGAATATCCCCTGCGCAGCAGCCAATCGGAAACTTTTGTAGCTCTCCACGCCGGCGAGGTCATGGACGACGTCACAGAGAGTACGACTCCGCTCGCGACCCCGCTGACGTCACTGGATCCATAATAGGGCCTCGTCGGCGTGATGACGTCAGTTCCCTTTTTTCCGCGCCGTCGACGCCAACGGTTTCTTGAGACTCTCTGTAGTTACATTGTTGTTATAGTTGTTCTTGTCTGTTCTTCTCGTTTCCTTTCGAAGATGTCTGGGAGGAAATCTGGTTTCAAGCCCTGCAGGGAGTGTGGGAAGCAGATGTCCATTACTGATCCACACAAGGACTGCACATGGTGCTTGTCTTCCGATCACGACGTCGATGGATGTGCATGTTGCAGGAAGATGACCTCTAAGGCTTTAAAGGAAAGGGAAGCAAAGTTGTTCATTGCTAAAATAAAGAAGAGTAAGAAGGCGAGTAAAAGAAGATCGAGGTCGAGATCTCGTTCCGAGTCCAGGTCGGGCTCGAAGTCGGCATCGGGACACTCTAAGTCGAAGAGGCATAAGAGAAAGAAGCACTCTTCACGGCGTCACTCTGATAATGAACCTGCGCCGAAGTTGTCTTCTCCTTGACGTCGCAGTAGTGATGTCGATCCTTCTCATTGAAAACCGGGTTTGCCAGAGAAGGAAGTGTCTCCTGAAGTCGAGGTCTCTCGTTCTCCGATGCCGGCGCCATCGGATTCGGTCCATTCTTCGGATCCGGGTGAAGCCGAGCCAGAGCAAGAAGATCAGGAGCAGCCTGAAGAGGTTCCTTTGTCGGCGCCGATGGGCCCGACTCCAGGTACACCGGCTTCGGAGCCGACGCCGGGAAATTATCCCCCTTTTCCGGCTCCAGGCCAAGACCCATCACACTATCTGAACGCAATGTATGGTGTCTTTGCAAGGACTATGTACCCCTCTGGTGCGCCTGCGGGCCCCATGGGTCCTTTTGCCTTTAATTTGGGTGTCCCTCAGGCATATGCCCAGGCTCCATTTATGCCCTTTCTTCCAGCGACGCCGTCCTGGAATTTTCCGGCGCCGAGGGCCCCGGCGCCGTACCGAGAATCTCCGGCGCCGTATCGAGAATCTCCGACGCCGTCTGTTCGCCCTCGTTCGGCGCTAGCGGCGCCGTCGGAGCCGCGTTCGACGCCGGTTCCGAATCCGATGGAGTCGGTTGTGGATCCATCGACTCCGGTCCCGAGGATCTGCTCCAGGAGGGAGGCCCAAAGAGCTGTGGAAGAGGCACGCTATCAGAAAGACATGGAGGAAGGTGAACTTCCTGATTCTGAGGACTATTTTGCGGAGTTGAAAGATGCAAGTGGTCTTGATGTCTCCCCTGAGTGGGATTTTTCTCCTGGTTCGGATGCTCCTTCAAAGGAGGTTGGCCCATATCACACAGTCGTGAGAAAAGCTGCGGAGTTATTGGACATTAATCTTCCAACCACTGAATTTAAGTCCAATCTATTGACTGAAGTGTTGCATTCTCCTTCCTCTGTGACTGAGCCTTTGTTACCATTTAATGAGGCAATTCTGGAGCCGGTGTTGGAGGTTTGGAAAAAACCTTTATCTGCTCCTGCTGTCTCTAGGACTGTGGCACAGAGATATAGAGTGGCACCGGAGGATCCAGAATTTTTGTCAGCTCACCCTTCACCTGAGAGCCTTGTGGTTCAGGCGGCTTGTTCAAAGAAGTTTTCAGGAGCTTTTCCACAGGTTCCAGCTGACAAGGAATCAAAAAGGATTGATCAATCCGCTAAAAAGGTGTTCTCATCAGCGAGCATGGCACTGAAGTCAGCAAATGCAACTTGTCTCATGGGAAGGTATATCCATGCCTTAATGGATTCCTCTAAACAGTTGCTGCCGAAATTTCTGATGATGACAGGAAGAACTTTCAGGAGGTTTTGGATGATACCCAAGCTGCTGCGCGCCAGGTCATTCAAAGTGGCCTGGATACAGCCGACTCGGTGGCTAGGATTATGGGCTCTGCAGTAGCAACAAGAAGGGGGGCTTGGCTGAAGTCTTCAGACTTTTCACAAGATGTGCAGGCTACTTTATTGGACTTACCATTTGACGGTACAGGTCTGTTTGGTAAGAAGGCTGATGCCACACTTGAAAGATTCAAAGATAGTAAGGCCACGGCAAGATCACTTAGCTTGCAGTCCCAGTCTAGAGGATCCTTTCGTAAATACAGAGGATTCGGGAAGTCATCCTTTCGTTCGCAAGGGCAGCCTCGTCAGCAGCAACAGCAGCAGCAACAAAATACGCTGTATAAGTCTTATAGAGGAAGAAACAGAGGTCGTCCACGAGGTCGCCAACCCTCCTCCTCCTCTTCCTTTACCTCTCCTCCTCTACATCTCTCCTATCACTGCAGCAAAGCAGCCCTAGATTCCCCATTCCCAGTCATGTTGGTCCTGTTGGGGGTCGGCTTACCCATTTTCTGCGGGATTGGGAATCGGTCACTACAGACCAATGGGTTCTCAATCTTGTGGCAAATGGGTATGCTCTTCCCTTCAGGGAATTCCCCCGACTTACCCTCCTTGTCAAGGGGCTTGCTCAGAGGAACATCTCCGTCTCCTTCAGGAGGAGGTTCTGACCTTGTTACAGAAAGGCGCGATAGAGGTGGTTCCAGAGCAGGAAAGGGGTCAGGGATGCTACTCCCGGTATTTCCTGATTCCCAAGAAGGATGGCAGGGTTCGTCCAATCCTGGATCTCAGGATCTTGAATCTTTATCTGAAACAAGAGAAATTCAAGATGCTTACTCTTGCGCAGGTTCTTCAGGCGCTGCTGGAAGAAGACTGGATGGTGTCGCTCGACTTGCAGGACGTGTATTTTCACATCCCAATCCTGAAGTCGCACAGGCAGAATCTTCTTTTTACGGTGGGGTCGCAACACTACCAGTTTGCGGTCCTTCTGTTTGGTCTTACTACTGCGCCTCGAGTCTTCACCAAGGTGATGGCAGTGGTGGCAGCCCATCTCAGAAGGTCGGGTATTCCTGTATTCCCCTATCTGGACGACTGGCTGATCAAAGCAGAGTCTCCGGAGAAGGTGCTCCATCATCTGCAAGAGACAACTCAGTTGTTGTACAGGTTGGGTTTTCGATAAAGGTACCCAAGTCTCACCTGGTGCCCTCACAGCGCAACCTGTTTATAGGGGCAGTACTGGACACTACTGTTTGTCGGGCATTCCCTCCTCCTCAAAGGATTCTCGACATTCAGGAAATGATTCCTTTGTTTTACAATGGAGCGGTCGTTCCAGTCCTGAAGGTCCTTCGCCTGCTCGGTCTGTTTGCTTCCTGCATTCTGCTGGTCAACCATGCACGCTGGCACATGAGGGCGCTCCAGTGGTGCCTCCGCAGGCAGTGGTATCAGCACAACGGGGAGTCTGTGAGGATCTCCAGAGAAACTGCAGCGGATCTCTCTTGGTGGAGTGTGGAGGGCAATCTGTCTCAAGGAAAGCCCTTTCATCTGCCTCCATCGGTTGCCACAGTGATCACGGATGCCTCCACTCTAGGGTGGGGTGCTCATCTGGGGGATCTGGAGATCAAGGGTCTTTGTCTCCAGAGGAAAGGTTGCTTCACATCAACCTTCTGGAATTGAGGGCGATTCGTTTGGCAATCAAGACCTTCCTCCCTTCCCTTCGCGGTCAGTCGGTTCAGGTCCTGACGGACAACACGACTGCGATGTGGTATGTCAACAAGCAGGGAGGAGTGGGGTCGCAGTGTCTCTGCAGAGAGGCTCAGCGTCTCTGGTCCTGGGTTCAGGACCACCAGATTTGTCTGATGGCAAATCATCTGGCCGGAGTTCTGAACGTTCGCGCAGACAGTCTTAGTCGGCAGTTCTCAGCCGACCACGAGTGGAGGCTTCACCCAGAGGTGGTTCGTCACGTCTTCCGGACGTGGGGAACTCCTCAGGTGGACCTGTTCGCCACTCGCGAGAATGCTCACTGCCCCTCATTCTGCAGTCTCCAGTATCCGTTGCAGGGAGCTTTGGGGGACGCATTTCAGTTGAGTTGGGGCTCACAACTCCTTTACGCGTTTCCTCCCATACCCTTGATTCCTCGGGTTCTGAGGAAGATGCGCCAAGACCGGGCCCAAGTTATATTGGTCACCCCGGATTGGCCAAGAACGGTGTGGTACACAGATCTTCTCCACCTCTCCTCATGCCCGCCGCTCCGTCTCCCTCTCAGGGCAGATCTCTTCTCTCAGATGGAGGGGCAGGTTCTACACCCCCACCTCCAGACCTTACACCTTCATGCCTGGAGATTGAACGGGGCAACCTGAATTCCTTTTCTCTCCCGCCTGATGTGGTGGATGTTATTCTTTCGGCCAGGCGTCTTTCCACCAAGTCCATCTGTTCTTATAGGTGGCCCCAATTTGTTTCCTGGTGTGGAGAGAAATCTATTGTCCCCTTGAGAGCTCGTTTGTCTAATATACTTCAGTTTGCTTCAGTTTGCCCTTTCTTTGGCCCAGCAGGGTTTTGCTGTGGCGACTGTAAAGGGTTATTTATAGGCCTTGTCGGCTTTCATTTCTTTGCCTGACCAGCCGTCATTATTTAAGTCACCTATTGTATTACGCTTTATAAAAGGTATTACCAACAAATTCCCTCCAATTCCATTTATTGTGCCTCAATGGGACTTGAATCTTGTCTTGACCTACTTGATGGGTTCACCCTTTGAACCTTTACACAAGTGTCCCATGAGACTTCGGTCTTTTAAGACGGTCTTCCTTGTTGCAATTACCTCGGCAAGGAGGGTAAGTGAGCTTCAAGCTCTTCGTTCGAAACCCCCGTTCCTGACCATTCATGCTGAGAGAATGGTACTTAGGACCAGGGCTGCTTTTCTGCCTAAGGTGGTAACTCCCTCCCATCTGGGGCAGTCCATTACCCTTCCTACCTTTTATCCTCCCCCTCACCTTTCCAAGGAGGAGGAGCGGCTTCACCACCTAGACCCTAAGAGGGCGGTGAGTTTCTACTTCGATAGGACTAAAGACTATCGTGTGGACGACCAGCTTTTTGTTGGATTTGCTGGCTGTAAGAAGGGGAAAGCAGTGCACAAGCGCACGCTGTCGAGGTGGATTATCCTGTGTATAAAGATCTGCTACGCCCTTGCTGGTAAGGAACCTCCAGAGGGTATAAGGGCTCATTCTACTAGAGCAAAGTCTTCAACATCTGCTTTGGCTAGAGGTGTACCTGTAGAGGATATTTGTAGAGCCGCAACTTGGGCATCCCTCCACACTTTTGCGAAGCATTACTGCTTGGATGCTGAGGTGAGGAGGGACGGCCACTTTGCGCGCTCTGTCCTCCAGGATTTCCTGGTATAGCAGAGTGGACACCCTCCTCCGGGAGTGGGGACTGCTGTGGTATTCTATTCACAAGGTGAGGAATCCATTGGCAGATGTATCTATCAGAAGAACAAGTTACTTACCTTCGGTAACGCTTTTTCTGGTAGATACAGTATCTGCCTGTGGATTCCCCACTGACCCACCCGCCTCCCCGTTGTCCACTCTTCTATTCATGCTATGTGTATTTTTGAATGGTTTTTATAATGGATATATTATATATTCATGCATATTGCATTGTTTTCACACTATGTGTGTTGGTCTGAATACTGTGTACTATGTACACTATTACTGTTTATGTCGGTCCGTCGTGTGCCTCGGGGTACGGAAAAAAAGGGCGGAACTGACGTCATCAGGCCGACGAGGCCCTATTATGGATCCAGTGACGTCAGCGGGGTCGCAAGCAGAGTCGTACCCTCTGTGACGTCGTCCATGACCTTGCCGGCGTGGAGAGCTACAAACGTTTCCGATTGGCTGCTGCGCAGGGGATATTCACAAGGTGAGGAATCCACAGGCAAGTACTGTATCTACCGGAAAAAGCGTTACCGAAGGTAAGTAACTTGTTCTTTACAACTAAACAAGATTTTTTTGCAGATCAAATCAAACTGGCTGAAAACTCAGCCAAAGAATTATTTAAAGTTGTTTGTAAATTGGCAAATCCACAAACACCATAAGTGGCAGAGAGCCAGGAACTATGCGACAAGATTGCTAGCTTTTTCCTGGACAAAGTTGAGGAAATCTTCTCTAGTTTTAATAAAGCCAACATTAGCTCTCCATTAAAATCCTGCATTGACAAGAAGATTGTCCCTCAAACTCAGAACTCTCTGATAGAATTTCCCCTCTTAACTTATACCGATACTGTTAAACTGCTGCAAGAAATGAAGTCCGGATCCCCCTATGACCCCTGCCCGATTAAAATAGCTAAACTGGCCCCGTTGACTTTTGCGGCAGTCCTTACCCCTCTTTTTACCTCAATATTTGAAGCAGGCAAGATCCCAATTAGCTGGAAAACAGCCTCTTTGATTCCTCTCCTGAAAAAAGCTAACCTACATAATTTTAGACCAATTTCCCGCCTCCCCTTTCCCGCTTGAAAAATGGATTAACAGTCATTTGAGTAAGTACCTTCAAAGTGCAGAAATACTCTACTATACCCAATATGGCTTTTGGGAGGGCCACAGCACTGAAACTGCCCTCCTCAAGTCCACTAATGAGATCAGGAAATCCCTGGATAAGGGGGGCAGAGCGGTGATGATTATGCTGGACCGCTCCGCAGCATTTGAGACGGTCCATCATGATATTTTGATGGACCGATTGTCAGACTGCGGAGTAGAGAAGGCAGCTTGGAGGGTTTTAAAATCCTTTCTCTCCGACCGTCAGCAAATAGTGGCTTTAGGGGACTTCTGCTCCCCCCTTTTCAATTGCCATGAAAAGGGGGGGGCCCACAGGGGTCATCATTAAGTCCTACCCTATTTAATGTCTACTTATCGTCGCTGGCTCCATTGATTAGATCTTTTGGTTTACATCTTACCTCTTATGCAGACGATACCCAGATAGTGGTATCACTCCTCCCAGGTTCAGAAAGGAGCACAAGCCACAGGCTACACGACTGTATGGAGGCAGTCGGTTGCTGGATGACCAGTAACTACCTTAAATTAAACTCAGGCAAGACTGAAGTCATCCTATTCGGGAATTATTTCAACCTGTGGACCCCTGAATGCTGGCCTGACTCCTTGGGGCCCCTCCCAGTTCCCTCTAAGCAAGTGAAAAACTTGGGAGTGTACTTAGATGGAGAGTTTGGATGGAGAGTTTCCTCTCTGGCCGCTCTCAAGAAGTCAGGCTGGGCTCCCACAAATCCATCTCTAGGGAGCTCACCAGGGGAGTGCCACAGGGCTCATGCCTAAGCCCCACATTATTTAATGTGTATGTGGCCCCCCTGGCCGACTTAGTGAGGTCCTTTGGGTTCACCCCGGTGTCATACGCCGACGACACCCAACTTCTGTTCCCTTTCAAAACCTTTACACCTGCCCTAAAACAATCCTTTGCAGATGGAATGAGGGCAGTATCAGAGTGGATGGCCAAGAACTGCCTTCAATGTAATGTTGGCAAAACAGAAGTACTACTGTTCGGGGATGCGGTGAAACTGTGGTCTGATGAGTGGTGGCCTCTAGAACTAGGACCTGTTCCAATTCCGAAACAGACCGTGAAAAACTTGGGGGTGCAATTCGACCAAGCCCTTACATTTAAAGATCATGTTAACCAAGTTGCCGGTACATGTTTCCGGGCCATAGGACTTCTGAGAAGAGTGTTCCCATACGTACCAGACATACACAGAAAGACCCTAGTCCAGGCATTAGTTATCAGCAGATTGGACTACTGCAATGGCCTTCTTTTATCAACTAACGAAGGCCAATTTAACAAACTGCAAGTAGTCCAAAACACGGCGGCAAGGTTAGTTCTTAATGCTCCACCTAGAACTCCCTCCCGCCCTCTACTTACTGAACTACACTGGCTTCCTGTGCGACAACGCACTAAATTCAAAATCCTGTGCTCCATCCATAAATGTCTGATAGGCACGGGGCCTAAAAACCTGACTAAAACCTTCCAACCTTATGTCCCTGGGCGCTTACTACGCTCTAGCAACCTTCAGCTATTGCAGGTACCCAGAATAAAAGAATCTAGACAGGGAGGCCGTGCCCTGGCACACACTGGTCCTGCTCTCTGGAACTCTCTCCCCCAGACACTAAAACAAATCACCAACCACTTGTCCTTCCGAAAAACTCTTAAAACCCATCTTTTCACTAATAGTTAAAAACACACTTCCCTCACTCAGTCACCTCCGAGCACGAACCTGTACAACTTATGTTCCTTCAACAGGCAAAAGCGCGGAGATACCCCTTCGGGGGTCTATTCAGGCGCTATATAGAACATAAATAAATAAATAAATAAATTGGACATGAAAAGGCAAGTCAATGCCATTATATCATCTACAATGTTCATTCTTAGGACTACTAAGAAAATCCTTCCGTTTCTGCCCAAGGAGAGTCGGCAGACGGTAGGTACGGCTTTGATTATGTCACGTCTGGACTATTGCAACATCCTCTATCTAAACATGCAAGAGAGTCTGCTGCATAGTCTCCCTGTGTATCAGTCCAGAGTTTTTCGTGTGTATGGGAGACCCTGCGGTGTAGAAGGATCGCAACCCCCCTTGAACCTCGTGTGAATCCCGAGTGGAATACCTGATGGAACCCAAATCGTTGCAGTCATATCGCCTTCGTACCGAGCAAATGAGTCTCCTGGAGCAGGAGGACATCTGCCCCGGCTCTTTTGGCAAAGTGGAGAACCGCCCCCCGTTTCACTTTATCCAGCACCCAACGTACGATCCAACTAAGTATGCGCAGAGAACCGGGGACTACCCGCCCTCCCCCCTCCACGTTAGACATGATGTAAACTGAAGGTGTCTCTGTAACTCAGCGTGCAAACAGTGTGGCATACATATAGCATCAAAACATGAGCAAACGATCCCCTCAACCCCAAACCCCCTCGCCAACCCCCACCCCCCCCACCCCAACCCCGTACCTCACTAACATGGAAGCACCTGTCACGGTCGGACCGTAGCCTAGTCCCCAACAGGGGGAACGAAAACCACCCCCTCCAGTGGATCCCCAATTGACAACCCACAACTTTAGGACTTCACACCCACCCACTCCTACGGGTCCAGGCTCCCAGCCCTTAAGAGACTAGCCCATCCAGACATCCATTCATACCATACTTTGAGGTCTGTTCTGGAGTCCCAAATGTCATTTCACCCCAGCTCGCTGCTCCGGTGACGGATCCCTCTGCCGGAGCGCGGAACCAGAGCGAGAGCTGCGTCCAGATCGTGATCTCCTTTTGCATCGCTGCTGGCTCCTGAGGCCCTCGTGGGCCATTCCACTCGAGGAGGAGTCTGAGTCTCTACCTGGTGGCGTATTGACGTGAATATTTACCGTTTCCTCTGTCCATTTAAACACTTCCTCTGGGGAGTCGAAGAACAAGGAACTGGACTTGAAGATGACTCTCAGCCGCGCTGGATAGAGCAGAGCATACTGAAGCTTGAGGCCTCGGAGGCAGGCCTTCGCCGCAAGGAAGGACTGTCGCTGCTGCTGCACCAAGCGTGTATAGTCTGGGAAGATGAGGATGGTCACGTTGCCACATGTGAGGGAGGCCTTGACCCTTGCCTGCCACAGGATAGTGTCGCGATCTGAGAAATTTAGGAATTTGGCAATGATCGGCCACGGGCGTGCCCCTGGAGAGGGTTTCTGCATTAGGGCCCTGTGTGCTCGCTCCACAACAAAGCAGCGAGACATCACGTCCGGGGGAAGCCAGCCCTCCAGCCACTGAGTAAGGAATCGTTCCACATTGTCCCCCTCACAGCCCTCCGGAAATCCCACAAATCGTAGATTGTTCCGCCGAGCCCACCCTTCGGCATCCTCGACACGCATGTCCGCGACCTTCTTTTTGAGGATGGACATGTCATCCTACACCTCGGATATGCGGGTCCCCGTGCCAGTAATGCGCTCAACCGCGTTCCTCAGATCCTGGCGAAGCAGCATGACGTCCGATCCCACCGCCCGGATTTTGGCGTCCAGCATGTCCCTGGACTGGGTGATTGCCGCCAATAGCACCGCGTTGTCAGGTGCCTGGTTCTGCGACCCCGCTGCCCCCGCAGCCAGGCCCACCTCCGTGAATTTATCGATGGTCCCCTGCTTGGTGTGGCCGCCACCCGTACGATCCCGCGTAATCGTGGCGCCGTCGGACCCCCGAGCGATAGTACTCCTCACCACAAAGTCCGTCGCCACCGGCAGCACAGAGGTCAGGCACAACGACAGTCACACCAGCAGGCTCTTTCCAGTGGTCCCCAGATGGACCGCGTCCACCGATGCAAGTCGCAGGGGCTGTCTTCCAGTCACAGCTGTGTAGGGGCCGTGCGCCTGGGCCCCAATCCGTTGATGACCACCAGGAGAGGATACAACCACAGCCGCAGGCCACAGGGATTCCCCGCAAAAGGAGCGCGGCTATCCTGCCCGGAATGCAACCACCAATGCACCTCCGCTCGGGAACCTCTCCGCCCGACCACGGAGCTCCGCAGCCATTAACACCCACTGAGGCCCGATCCGGCCACCGATCCTCCCCACTGCCGCTGAGAGCAGTCACAAGGAGAGTTCAATCCAGGATGGGGGGGCAGGGGGAGGGAAGGTCCAAGCGCTCTCGCCGTCCCACGTGGGCCCTATCCAGCTCACCACACCGCAACAGGGTCCGGGCCTCTCTTGTCCGCCTCACGGGGCTCCTCCAGCGGGCTATCGCAGTCCCAGACCTCGCTGGGCGAAGTCGGCCAGTCAGACCGATCTGCCACTTTCGGAGCCCGCAGGGGCCCCCCAGCTCCAATCCGCCACCGAGAGGCACACTCCACTGGGCAATGGTATGGCGGGCACCCTCCTCCACCGCCTCCTCCGGGTGTCCGAAGTGCCCCAAAATGGCGGCCGCTCCCGCTGGGCCGCCTCGGAGGACATCACTGCCCGATGACCTCAGGCGCCGCTGTATTAGCCTGTCTGGCACCGCGGTAGTGTCGCCCTGTGGTCTGCAGGTCGGGGCGGGCCCGCTCAGCTCCCGAGGTGCCGGATCAGGCTGCGTTCCCTCCACACCGGCTTCGCCTCCCCATGCGCTCCGATTCACAAGCGCACCTCGCCGGACTAGCGAGGTAATGGAGGTCCGGCTTACACTGCTCCAGCTCCCTGCAGGCCGCTCCACTTCGCCGGAACACTGCGCACCCCACCGAGGCTGGTGTCTCGCCTCAGCCACCACCGGAGGATCCTCCCAGAGCAGGCAACTTCAGGAGATTTAACAGCGTCACTTTGGATGCCTGGGTTAAGGATAATTGCTCAGGATAGTATTCGGCTGGTCGGAGCTCTCACACTACACGACCGCCATCGTTGCCGGCTAAGCCAAGCCCCCAGGTTCTGTGGTGTTTGATGGGCGTACAGCTGCAATCTCCACCTTCTTTAGGTGAAAAACTAAGTGAATAAGTGAAGAGGCGAAAATGGCGGGCATCCCAGTGAACATAACAGTTGACCAGTTACAAATGGTTTCTAATGTCCTCATCTGGCAGCAGATGGGTTTGGACATATGTTGGACTGATATTAATTAAATCCCATTTGATTCTACTTACATATGTTTACTGTTGTCCATAGGTTCAGTTGGTGATTTTAACAAATTGGTGTTATGAGCATGTGTAGGTTAAGAATTGGGATAGCCTGGAACCTTACGCTTTCATGGACAGTCTTTTGCTCTCGCAGTCAGCCTAGGGACGAGTACTTCATAGTAGGCATTGGTCAAGTACTCGCTGGTTTCACAATTAGCAACCATAGTTGCAGGTATCTTTTCGGGGGTACCTCTTAAGGTACTGTCTAAGGTAGTCATTTCTTATCATTACCACTACACAATCAAACACTGCCTACAGCATTGTACTATAAGGAGACAAAGGCGGATTTTTCTAAATAGACTTAAGAAATGTAGACCATTCCCAGTAATCCTCAGACACTACACTGCTCATGTTGTACTGTCTTCCCTCCTGTTTTGCTCTTACAAATAAACTACTCCTATAAACTCAGGACTATACTGAACTGAAGGTATTGTTAATAAGCTCTTCTAGAGCACACAATCAGCTACTGCATAAGTTTCTCCAGGTCACAAAAAGAATTCTCTTCCTAAGGGCTGTTCATAACATACATTAGGGGAACAAAAGCTGGTTTCAGCTGTGTCAAAAATCAAGTTTACACCTCAGAAACTGTAGCAAATGACTTCAAATTAGCTACCATCAGGTTTATAGGCAACTACAACAACAAATTAGTAAATGACTCTATGCAGCTGTCGCTGTTTAGGTCACTGGCTGTATTGCTCTACGTGCATTTATAACTCATTGGACAGTGCAAACATCTTCCGATTGGGAATAAAGGTCTCTGGCCACTGGCCTGAGGGTCCTTCTTGAGTACTGCTGCAATCTGTGAGAAATGTTAGTTTTTTTAAATGGATATGACACTCTGGCTCACCCAGTAAATTCAGTGACCAACCTAAGAATCCACAGAGGGTATTAACTTTGTTGTCCTCCATTTTCGTTGGCTGCAGGTTCGCCTTATAGACTCAGTTGCTGCAGAAAGGGCAACACTACACCAAGGTTTTCCCTGCATTCCACTATCAAATTTACAATAAGTTCAGAACGCAACATTTTTTCTCCACGAGAGCGGACATGAGGGACATATCTTGTGTGCCCCTCACTGGCATAATGCTTTATAATTATAGATGAATCATTGGACACTCTTGGTAACCATTGTTCTGAATGGCACACATGTTTCTGATGGCTTCCATTGGCTGAATTGTAGTTTCTGCTAAACTTTAATTTATGGTGAGTCTGATGGAATGGAATTGCTGCTCAGTTCAAGGGGGAAACTTTATGAAACTTTCTCCTGAGCTTCATCCATTCAAAATAAGATCACAAAAGATTCTACAAAATGTTTAAAACCCAGATCTTCCTTTAATTGAACATTACCTTTGCTGTCCGGAAAACAGAGTCCTGGAAGTACAGTGCTTAGAGACCAACATCAATCAATCAATCAATCAATCAATCAATCATGGACATTTATATAGCGCACTACTTACCCGGAGGGTCTCAAGGCGCTTGGGGGGGGGGGGGGTGCTACTGCTCGAACAGCCAGGTCTTGAGCTTCTTCCTGAAGGAGAGGTGGTCTTGGGTCAGGCGCAGGTCGGTCGGGAGGGAGTTCCAGGTCTTGGCGGCCAGGTGGGAGAAGGCCCTTCCTCCTGTTGTCGATCTTCGGATGCGGGGGACGGCGGCGAGGGCGTGACTGGCCGATCGGAGGTGGCGTTTGGGAGCGTAGAAGTTGATGCGGTTGTTGAGGTAGCTCGGGCCTTGGTCGTGTAGGGCTTTGTGTGCGTGGGTGAGGAGACGGAAGGTGATTCTCTTGTTGACGGGGAGCCAGTGCAGGTCTCTCAAATGTCCGGAGATGTGGCTGCGTCGGGGGGATGTCGAGGATGAGTCTGGCTGAGGCGTTCTGGATCCGCTGGAGTCTCTTCTGGAGCTTGGCGGTGGTTCCGGCGTAGAGGGCGTTGCCGTAGTCCAGTCGGCTGGTGACGAGGGCCTGGGTGACCGTCTTCCTGGTCTCGGAGGGGATCCACCGGAAGATCTTTCGAAGCATGCGCAGGATGTTGAAGCATGACGAGGAGACGGCGTTGACTTGTCTGGTCATGGAGAGGGAGGAGTCCAGGATGAAGCCCAGGTTGCGTGCGTGGTCTGTCGGTGTGGGTGCGGTGCCCAGGGCGGGGGGCCACCAGGAGTCGTCCCAGGCGGAGGGCGAGGAGCCCAGGATGAGGACTTCCGTCTTGTCTGAGTTCAGTTTCAGGCGGCTGGTCGTCATCCATTCGGCTACATCTTTCATCCCTTCGTGAAGGTTGGCTCTGGAAGCGGCGGGGTCGTTGGTCAGAGAGAGGATCAGCTGGGTGTCATCGGCGTAGGAGATGATGTTCAGGTTGTGTTGGCGTGCGATGGGCGCGAGGGGGCTCATGTAGACGTTGAAGAGGGTGGGGCTCAGCGAGGATCCTTGAGGGACGCCGCAGATGACTTCGGTGGCCTCTGACTTGTACGGTGATAGGCGGACTCTCTGTGTTCTTCCGTTGAGGAAGGAGACGATCCATTCCAGTGCCTTCTCCTGAATTCCGACGTTGCTGAGGCGCTGCACAAGGGTGCGGTGGCAGACAGTGTCGAATGCCGCGGAGAGGTCTAGGAGGATGAGGGCCGCTGTTTCTCCGTTGTCCATCAGGGCTCGGATGTCATCGGTGGCAGCGATCAGGGCGGTCTCGGTGCTGTGGTTGGCTCGGAAGCCAGACTGTGAGGGGTCGAGGGATCCATTCGTCTCGAGGAAGGCGGCCAGCTGTTTGTTGACGGTCTTCTCGATGACTTTGGCTGGAAACGGGAGGAGCGAGATGGGGCGGTAGTTCTTGAGTTCGGTGGGGTCCGCTGTTGGTTTCTTAAGTAGAGCGCTGAGTTCGGCGTGCTTCCAGCTCTCCGGGAAGGTGGCGGTGTCGAAGGAGGTGTTGATGATGTCCCGCAGCTGGGGTGCGATGACAGCGTCGGCCTTGTTGAAGACGTGGTGAGGGCAGGGGTCGGTCGGAGATCCGGAGTGGATGGAGTTCATCATGCGGACGGTGTCATCGGTGCTGATCGGAGTCCAGGCGCGGAGGGTGGTGGTGGGTGGCGTTGCTGCGGTCGTTGTGTGCGATGGTTGACTACTGAAGCTGTTGTGTATGTCCGCGATCTTGTTGTGGAAGTAGGAGGCGAGGGAGTTGCAGAGGTCTTGCGATGGGGTGATGTCGTTGTTACCGGCGTTGGGGTTGGAGAGCTCTTTCACGATGTTGAAGAGTTCCTTGCAGTTGTGTGCGTTGTTGTCCAGTCGGTCCTTGAATGCGGTTTTCTTGGTGGCGCGGATCAGTTGGTGGTGCTTCCGGGTGGCAAGCTTGAGGGTGGTCATGTTGTCCGGTGTAGGTTCCCTTCTCCAGACTTTCTCGAGGGCTCGGCAGTTCTTCTTGGAGCTCTTGAGTTCGTCGGTGAACCATGGGGCTTTCTTGCTGCCGTGTCTGCTGGGCGGGGTCCTCAGAGGGGCGAGTTCGTCCGCGCAGTTGCTGATCCACTTCGTGAGGTTGTCGGCGGCCTGGCTGGGGTTTGCTGAGCTGGCGGGAGGGTGCTGACTCAGGGAGGCGGTGAGCTGGTCGGCTGTGATCTTGTTCCAGCTTCTTCGGGCAACCTGTTGCTGGTGGTGGTGGGCCGTCGTTCTTCTGAAGGTGAAGTGGACGCAGCTGTGGTCCGTCCAGTGGAGTCCTGTGGCGTGGCTGAAGGCGATGTCTTTGCTGGATGAGAAGACGGCGTCGAGTGTGTGTCCGGCGAGGTGGGTGGGGGTGGTCACCAGTTGCTTGAGTCCCAGGTTTGCGAGGTTTTCCCGCACGGTGGTGGTGTTGAGGTCCCCGAGGAGGATGTAGTCGGCTGAGGGGAGGGCGAGCGGGCTGATGAAGTCGGCGATGTCCTCGCTGAATTGTGTGCGTGGTCCTGGGGGTCTGTAGATGAGGGTGCCTCTGAGAGTGGTCTTGGGGTTGACGTGGATCTGGAAGTGCAGGTGTTGGGCGGGTGCGATGGTGTCGTCGGTGTTGGTCGTGATGCGGATGGTGTTCCTGTGAATGATGGCGATGCCACCTCCTGTCTGGTTGACGCGGTCTCTCCGGATGATCTTGTAGCCGTCCGGGATGGCGATGGCGATGTCGGGCGCTGAGGAGGTTTCCGTGAGGAAGGCGACGTCTGGGGCTGTGGTGTCGAGCAGGTTCCAGAGCTCGACGGCGTGTCTGTGGACGGAGCGGGTGTTGAGCAGGATGCACTTCAGGTGGCTGCTGCTGGAGTTCGGCTTGGTGGGTGCTGGTGCCGTGCAGGTCCGGGTGCAGGAGAACTTGCAGGCCTGGCAGATGAAGGGTCCGTGGGTGCGTCTCGGGGTGGCTCGGTAGCATCCAGGGGTTCGGCCGGCGTTGAGTGCGTTGAGGGTGGCGGCATCGTACGTCCAGCGGGAGGGCTGGGGTCTGCGGGGGCCAGGGGTCCTGGCACTGGGCGCGGTCCAGGCGCGGACGGGCGCAGACGGGCTTACCTTTGGCGCACCTTCGGCGCTCATTCGGTGCTCCCGCTGCGCGCGTCCGCTGCGCGGTCGCTCTGGGGGCGTCATAAGTGAGGAGCCTGGGAGGGCGGGTCAGCTGGGTGGCGGGGCCGGCGAATGGGATGGAGGTGGGCGGGGCCGCAGGGAGTCAGCGGCGGGAGCTTCTGGGCGGCGGCCTCGGCCCGGGGGCAGGCGAGGCGTCAGGCGGGGTGGTCCGGGCGGCCCAGCGGCGGCTGGGTCGCTCTGTATCTGAAGAAGGTCGCGGGAGGGGTGATCCGGGCGGCCCAGCGGCATCCCAACTTTGTCGCGCTTCAAAAAGGAAGCTTAAACCTTCCTAATGAACAAATTCCTCCAATAACTTTCCTTTATTGCGCATTCCGCCTTTTCATGACCTATATTTCTGTGCACAATCTCCTGTATTACTTGGCCCTCTCCATGTATCAGTTGTTCCCGTTATTTTACTGCTGACATGTTGCTCGCTGATTTTGGTACTGTACTGTTTATTGCTCTGACTTTTGTCCTACTGTAGTCAATTCCATAACCCCATCCTTGTATTTTGCCTATGCCTATACTGTATGCAACGTGTTTATCCCTGTAAAGCGCTCTGATACCCTAACGGGCCATGTTCGCGCTATATAAAACATCAAATACAAAACTAAACGAAGGGGAGTGGATAGTGGACACGAATTAGTTTATCACTAGCTTTCAGACTCAGTTTACAGTTGTTTCCAGCGCAAGGAGATTCTGGATTTGACACATAATGTGCCGAATTCCTTTTGCAAGAAAGCAGAGGACATCTTCCAGAAAGGTAGTGCCATTCCAGTACATGCTCCAGGCGCCGCGGCCAGGGCGACTGACGCTGGAATCTGGGGACCACGGTTCGATCCCCGGCTCCGGCGGCAGGTTAGCCCAGCACCATGTGACTCTGGGCAATAGCTCGCTTAATCTTCCCGACGGCCACCAGCGCCTAGAGACCCTTACGGGTGATTGTGCGTTACAAATGTGGACTTTACTTTACTTTACCCCGTCTTAGTGCTGCAGCAACAGCTAACAAGCAGATGTCTACCAGCCTCCCTCTGCCCCTCTCTCATGTCTGTGTGACTCATGCTTGTGCCCAGACGAGCTTCCACATTTGCCAAATCTAAATGATAGCTGACATCTGTTCGACCCGAAAGGTAGTTGGGGAGCTTGGAAACATTAAAAGAATTAACACAGAAATGATGAAAGCTGTGGCTTCCTTAATACAATATGAACCATTTTCATATTAGACCCCCAGCAGCAGAAGTTACCTTTCTAGAGCTATCATACTATCCACAGTAGCTCATCAGTAATGCTTGCTAAGTTTAGGCTGCCGATGGTGCAACATGGTACTGACTTACTTATGGGGGCTATTTCGTTGCAACGTCCTTTCCCATGACATAAAAGGATAATGTGCTGCTTCTTTGCTAACCTGGTGTGACATGCCCTACATCTCTCCATTCAAGAAAGGGGGATGACCGAGTGCACACTGATTTGTTCCAACTTTTTCTTCTTAAAAATGGTTCGAGTGCAAGCCCGGAAGCGTGGTCTACCCTGAGCCACGCGTATATACAACACTTCAAGCCTGGAGTGGAGGACACCCCAAATCCGGACGCACAGCTTATTCCCAGTGCTTAACAAAGATGCCAAATGTATCCATGTTTCACAAAATGTTTTATTCTTTAGTCCATGTTTTTAATTCCTTCTGATTATTCATTTCATTTTATCTTGTCACGTGAGAGAAGTTTACATGTTCACTATATTCTAAATGCGGCAGAAATGCCAATCCAGGCCTTATTCTGAAGCACGAAGTGTACATGAATTATCCACAATAGTTGATCTTTATCACCCAATGCATTTCTGGCCTTTCCTGGCCCTTCATCAGGGGTTCTCTACAAGTTCAAAACATCAAAATTAGACTTTGTCTTTAAACCGTATGTGCATGTTAAACATAGCAAGTAAGGTAAAAAAAACCATGCCATTTATTCCAACTCTCCCCATAATCCACGCTTTCCCGCAAAATACTACCATTGTAAGAATGCCCAGGCCAACTTCTCTCAAACATTCTATCCTTCCCTCATTTTAGTGTTAGAACCCTTCGTGATTTCCTCCCATAAACTGTTGATGAAAACTTCTACCAAATTAATTGTTACCCATCACCAGGACAGTATCAGTACTAACCCGTACCTTCAATAACTGCTATTGTGTTCTCCTTCTCGACTTGTTCTCAACAAACCAGGTTTTCTAACCTCATCACTTTTCCTTAAAAACTCCTGTGTCTCTGACCCTGACCTTTCATCTCACCTGTTGGCAATTAGCTTCCGCTGGCTCTTTGACCTACAAGTCCCATTACCCACTGCGTCTGCAATCCCAATGTTGTGTTTTACTAAAACACGTTTCTTCTCCTGACACACTTTCTGTTAACACTCCCTTCGTTTTCCAACACTTTCTCTTTTTAAAGTAATTGTTGCCCGTAATTAGAACTGCATCTGCACTGGCCTTTATCAGCGGTAAATGATATCACCATGCCAACCTGTTCTCAGCCTTCTAAGTGATCCCCTCTCTGCTTGTAGAGTCTTGTAAACACCTATAACATAACCCCACCCCTCCGAGTCACCAGTCACTGCCAAAACCTTTTGTATCCCACGATTCCCATAACACGATGCATTTACCGTCACCTTGTCCCCGATGTGTTTTTTACCCAACAGTCTTCTTACACTATCCCAAACCCTGTCCCCACCGCCTACCCAAGCATCTACCGCAGTTACCCCGCCCCCCTCAGATGTCATCTAAAGCGTCGATTATACGAGGTCTCATTTTCAAATTTAAACAGATTATAGAAACGTTCCGTGCAAATGAATACCGCGCATGCTCAAACTTGATATTAAAACATGTTTCTAACAAGAGGGAAGTCAAAATCGTCCATCATGTGTTTAAAACCAGTACTTCAAAAGATTCCACTTTCGGATAAGATGTTATTTCAATTGTCTCTCATGTGGCAGTGTCATTTGTTATCGCGGTTTTCCGTAAACCATGGGTGCAACTCGTCTGTAGGACAGTCAGTAATACATTCAAGAAAGGGGGATGACCGAGTGCACACTGATTTGTTCCAACTCTCCATAGCACACCACTCTTGTCAGGAATGGCACCAAGGAACAAGCAAATATGGCTGGAATACCTTTATCAACTGAGGATGTAGTTAATCTCACCAAGAAGTGCACAATAAAGGAGCTAGTCCTCACAAAATCATCTGATCTTAAAATGTGTATACTTCTTCATAACGAAGAAAGCTGGATCTGCCGGCTAATCATAGACTTAAAAATGCTAAACCGATGCATCAGAGTACTACGTTTCTAAATGACAACCTTGCAGGATATCACACCATTGCTTCACATGTCCACAGTAGACCTCAGCGAAGTGTACTTCCACATCACAGCTTACAACGGAGAAGGAAAGCTTACTTACCTTCGATAACTATGTGTAGCTCAAATTCATACTCTTATCACCTATTATCCCAGATCAATTCTAGCAGTAGGGTGGAGGTAGGGGAGGAGTGAGCTTTTTTTGTGGCACAGGATAATGTCTCTATAGTTAATTCCGCACAAGTAAGAGTGTCCCATAGCCCTCTGATGTATTCACTCCTTGGGATCATCGGGCATGAATGAACCCTCAGAGTAAACTCTTATTGATTGACCCTCACCCACTCTGTTAATGGCATGCTTCATCATCGGGTCTCACCCTGGTGCGTATAAACCAGGATGAGCTCAACTATGTTACAGGGATAGCTTTTGAATTTATCCGACGGGGTTTTAGGAAGAAAATTTCCTATGGGACACCCTGGTTTCCTTTTAATGATCTGTGCACTCAGTGTGGTTAAAAATTGGTGTGTGTTTGTGTCTGTGGGATATGATATCCCTACATTCTCTATGGAGTTGACATGTTTCAGCCTTATTTGAGTGTGCTGAAAGGGTCCAAGGCCTTATTTAAGGCTGCCTCTAAGCCCTGCATCAAAGGGTTATTCCTTGTTGTTTATCCTGTACCTGTCCAGATGTACAACATACGTGAAGGGTTACTTTCCCCTTTCAGCTTAGCGGGTAATGGGGCCTGAAAGAGACGTAATAATTTTTTTAATCATGGGTTCATATTATTCAAGCACATTGTAGTATTATGTATACACGTCATGTGCATCAGAATGCTTTGGTTACTAGGTGGTTGCTGTTGCCTAGCCACATAGAATGTATCCTGCCTTTTGTCCTAACTGCTGAGCCTGGTGGAGCCTCTGTTTCTGCTCCACGACTGTGTAATTCAATAAACCCAGTTTGAATCTGTTCCGCCTCCGGGTCAGTTACTACAAAAATCTTGGCGACGATTCATGAATTACACGGTCACATCTTCACAAATCCTGCGTGCTACATTTCTTCAAGAAACCTCTACGCGCTCAAAACTCCTCTACCAGAGCTACACTACTTGCTGAGGACCAGATCTACACTACACTACGCGCTAAAGACAGTCTTCTGATCTGCCTAGCTGCTTAGTTCTACCTCTTCAAACCGTGCTGTTTCTGCAAGTTATCTGGTAGGGCGTGTACGCGGTGTATTGACTTTATTTTTTCTAGTTTGCACTCCGGCCACATTAAACGCAATTGGCTCAGCACCCCAATTTTTGCTTAGTTGCTTCAGTGCGCGTTTAACTATAAAGACTTCATTTTCAACATTTGAGGCATTTCTGAGTTCAATGTACTTTCAAAAATAAATGCTCAACGGCCACTCACTGTTTTGACACTGTCTAGAACTTCGGAACTTTCATGAGTTTTTTCGTCCATTCTTCGTTCTTCTCTTTATGTTATCTGCGCTTCAATGACGCATCGCGTATTGACAAAGTATTACGTGGTGCGTGGTACGCTCACAGCTTTCGTCTGTCACGTTGCTGCGTTGCTGATCATCACGTCAAGAGCGGCCATTTTGAGTGTCAAATTTTTGCGTTCCACTGTCCTTGGTAACGCGTGGCTTGCGTTTCACATGGCAGAGCCTCAATCGAAGATGTGTTTCACTCGGTGATGCACACACCATTAATTTTCAACGTGTTCTTCACTATTAAGATCAAAAACGTTATCACTCACATTATTAGACCATCCTGCTCATCACTCGGTGATGCGCACACCGTTTACATATTTTTTATCTATACTTATTTAGGTTGTGTTTCATTCTGTGATACGCACACCTGAGCAATGTTTAAGCATTTATTTCCCTCATAATTGGATTGCGCACTCATTTATACTATTTTTTTTATCGGTGATGTGCACACCCTATTTATAAATGAACCTACACCAGACCCTGCAACAGATTGTTACCCTACATTTCATCTGTGATATGCACACATTCTTAACTCTTGGTGCATGTTACTGTGATGTAAGTTCTTATAGTCTGGCATTACTCTCACTCACACTATTTGTTCATTGCTGCTTGGTTTCAGATACCAGGCTATGATTTTATTCTTATCACACACATTTAAATTTTTTTTGTCTTCTTGCTATAACAAACTTTTCCTTATTCTTCACCATTTCGGACATATGTGCCCCATGCAAGCTGTGAATCCTCCTCCCTCATTTTTGGATTCCCCCGGTGAACCTCCTGTTCTATGGGAAAAGTGGTTTGATCCTTTCGAGACGTATATAGGGTCTATCGGAGCAACAAGATATGCTGCTGATAGGAAAGCATTTTTGCTGCTTCATTCGCTAGGTTTTGAAGGTAGATCAATCTTCAAACATCTACCCAACCTCACTCCTGAAGAAAGTGATGGTTGAAACTTAAAAAAAGATTTTATAAGCAGCCTCGTCTTATTGTTTTAAGGCATAGGTTTTTCAAAAGAAAACAGTGAAGATGAAGACGTTGACACCTACGTTTCTTCTCTGAGATGACTCCAGCAGTCTGTAAATTTGAGAACTTTACAGATCAACTCATAAGAGATCAGTTTGTTTGTCATTGTAAAGAGAAGAGCATTAGACGGAAACTTTTGACTTTAGCTGATCCCACTTTCGATGAAACTTTGAGAATTGCTAAGAGTATTGAAACATCACTGTCTTCTTTAAAGGAATTCGAGGGCAAACATGTTGAAAAAATTATTGAGAGTGTTAATGTTGTTAAGAATGGGAAATCTACTCCTAAAGTCAAGAGTATAGTTTCCAAAATTGTACCGAAGTCCAACAAACCTGATGGGGTCAATCCCAATCTTTGCATTAGGTGTTGTAATTCTCCTCATGGAAAGAACAGCAGATGCCCCGCTATTACTGTCACTTGTAATTATTGCAAAAAAGTAGGGCATTTTGCCAAGGTATATCTTAAGAAAAAATAAGTTAAAAAAACCTGTTGGTTGTATTGTGAAATCTGATGGTGAAAGTGACTTAGAAACTATTTCTGTGATTAGGGAGGAGGGTGATGAACACGTTCAGATTAGTTCATCAGTTGAAGCAGTTGAGGGTGACCCTTCTGATTGTAGAGATCATATTGTGGACATTGGGGTTGGGGATAAAATTCTTCCCCTTTTGGTTGATTCGGGTGCCCGCCTCACCATGATCACCAAGAAACTTTTTGAGGAAACGTGGAGTGATTCCATTAAACTTTCCCCTCCTGACCGTTCTCCAGTTTCCTACGAGGGGCGCAAAATCGACCTTTTGGGATTTTTTTAGGACAAATTGTATTTTAAAGGGAGATGCATCAGGGGCAAGATTTATGTTGCTGTAAAGGAATTTAACATCCTTTGGTGGTTTCACCAGGGATTGTTCGGGATGATTTTGAGGCCCGGAACACTTGGACAAGTTCTTGTAGTGGATTGCTGTGATGACCTCAAACAAAAGTGGAAGGCAAAATATCCTTCTGTTTTTGGAGACTCTTTGGGTAAAGTTAAAGGTTTCAAACACAAGATTGCTGTCAAGCATGACACCACCCCTGTTAAGCACAAGCTCAGGGGTGTGCTTTTCAGGGTTAGGTCTGACTTGGAGAAAGAACTCAAAGAGTTGTATGCCAAAGGAATTATTGAGCCTGCTGAGTCATCTTTGTGGCTTTCTGCTTTGGTGGTTGCCCGAAAAAAAATGGCCAACTTAGGGTTTGTGTGGACCTAAGGTCACTTAATAAAGAGATTTGGGTAGATTCCCATCCGCTACCCAAAATCTCTGATCTCTTTGCAGCTACCAAGGGAGCTAAATGTTTCTCTAAGCTCGATCTAGCAAATGCTTACCATCAAGTTGAACTTCACAAAGATTTTAAACACCTTACGGCGTTTGTTTTCCCACTAGACTCATTCCAATATTGCAGAATACCCTTTGGTTTAGCCTCAGCGGCATCCGTCTTCAAAATAATTATGAACAACATTCTTCGGGATTTGAG
This sequence comes from Lissotriton helveticus, assembly GCF_964261635.1. Taxonomy (NCBI): domain Eukaryota; kingdom Metazoa; phylum Chordata; class Amphibia; order Caudata; family Salamandridae; genus Lissotriton; species Lissotriton helveticus. The sequence goes on along the minus strand of NC_136070.1, from coordinate 394,868,712 downwards.
TTCAGTTTTAGTGTTCCAAGACGATGTCCTTGTATTTGGGAAGGATAATGCCACTCATGATGCCACTTTAGGTAAAGTTTTGTCTTTCTTCAAAGAACATGGTATCGTGCTCAAACCTGAAAAGTGTGAATTTTCATGTGATAAAGTTGAATATCTGGGCCACATCGTGTCTCAAGATGGTGTGAGTCCTAAACCGGGACTATTGGAAGCCATCACTAATGCTCCTGCCCCCACTGATAAGTCCGGAGTCAAATCCTTACTGGGGCTTTGTGAGTATTATTCTAAATTTGTTCCTGATTTTGCAACATTAGTCCGCCCCATAAGTGCACTGTTAAAGAAAGGTGTAATTTTTGAGTGGAGCAATGAGTGTGTTTTTGCTTTGGATCGTGTCAAGTCGGCGTTGAGCTGTTGCAAAGCTCTCAAGCCTTTTGAACATTCTCATGAATGCTTCATCACGGTTGACACTAGTCAAGTAGTGTTAGGAGGCATGCTAACACAGAAAATTGATGGCATTGAACGTACTATTGGATTTGCCTCTCGCGTACTGAGGGGTGCTGAACACCAATATTTAGTCATAGAGAACAAGTTACTGGTATGTTCTTGGGCAATAGAGAAGTTTGCCGCTATGTGTGGGGTAAACATTTCACTCTTTTCATGGATCATAACCCCTTAGTAAGCATTTTAGGTGATGGTATGAGTAAGTGCTCTACTCTCAGAATGGTCACAAGGTTGTTGAGTTCAATTTTGATGTTAAACATATTTCTGGTGGGAAAAACTTAAGATCCGACTTTCTTTCAAGGTTTCCAGTTAGAGAAAATAAACAAGAGAATGTTAAGTTCGATGCTCTTATTGATAAGGATTGCGAAGATTGTTTTGTTGCTGCTATAGATATTTCTCATCACAAAGTAGGGTCTGAGGAGGAGTGGAGATCAGCCTTCCTTTCTGACTCCGTACTTCAGGATGTTAGTGATTTGATTACTAAAGGTTAGCCATGTGAAGTTCTTTCTCCTTTACTTCCACCTTTTTGCAAAATTAGTCAAGAGTTGTCTCTTGAAGATGGTCAATTACTAAGGGGTGAAAAGCTAGTGCCACCTTCTTCCCTTTGACCAAGAATTTTGAAATGTGTACATGAGGGACACCTTGGAGCCACTCTCACAAAGCGCCACCTTCGAGATGCTTTCTGGTTGCCGTCCATGGATGTCGACGTAGGAAACATGGTTAAAGAATGTTGTGTCTGTTGTTCTTCCGACAAGTCTCTTAAAGTGTCTACTCCTCCCTTGAATCCCATTGAGTGTCCAGACAGACCCTGGGTGAAGGTTGGTGTTGATGTACAAGGACCATATGATGTTCTTTGTGGTCCCTACAAGTATATCCTTGTTTTGGTTGTTTATGCATCCAAATGGCCCGAGATAAAGTTGGTGAGAGAGGCTAATACCAAAACTATTGTGGATTTCCTTACTGATGTATTTTTGAGAGAAGGTTTTCCAGAGGTTATAGTCTCTGATAATGGCAAACAGTTTGTCATCAGTGAGTTCCAATCTTTTCTCCAGACTGTCTCTGTCAGACATCTCAAGAGTTCATTATATCATCCCCAAACTAACGTTCTCGTGGAAAGGATGAACCGGGTAGTTGGGGACTGTGTGAAGTGGGCAAAGTTAGGTCGTCATGATGTCAGATGTGCCCTTGATGATATGATTTGGTTTTACAGAACTACATCACACTCTATCACTAAGGTTGATCCTTTTGTTCTTATGAGGGGAAGAAATGCTAACACATCTTTCAAACCTGGGTGGATGGCTAAATTACAGAAGTCTACCACAAATATTGATGATCTGATGTGTCAAGTCAACGAAAATGTAACTCATTCACAAAGTAAGCAAAAAGCTTGGTTTAATGCAAAAAAAGTGTCAAGATGTATTTTCTTAATATGGGAGATTTTGTTAAAATCAAGTCTCCTTTACATACAAAGAAAGGAGAGAGCAAATTTGGTAAACTACAGCGTGTTGTAAAAATTTATGGTAATGCTGTGCACATTGAAGGTGTTCATCTCAGCCGAATGATAAAGTACCCAAAGCAACCTATGATGGTACTGCCAAAACTTCATATGGTTCGTACAGAGCTCGGGTCAGTCATGCTCCTCTAGATAATGAAGGTGTTAGGAGGAGCTCGAGGAAAAGTTCTTTGTCTGTTCGTTTCAGATAAGTTATGTAGTATTTATATTTCATAAGAGGTATTCTCCTTTTGGTTTTTCATATGTTCTTTAGTTTTTTTTTTTTTTTTTTGTAGGAACAAAGGAAGGTATGTAGTATTATGTATACGTGTCATGTGCATCAGAATGCTTTGGTTGCTAGGTGGTTGCTGTTGCCTAGCCACATATAATGTATCCTGCCTTTTGTCCTAATTGCTGAGCCTGGTGGAGCCTCTGTGTTTCTGCTCCATGACTGTGTAATTCAATAAACCCAGTTTGAATCTGTTCCGCCTCCGGGTCAGTTACTACACACATATAGTTCAGCACAGAATATTTGGGAATACATATAGCGTATAGCACTCCACACAGGCATGCAATCAAAGCAATGTTATATTGCATGGGTGCTGTATTATATAAGCATTTCCGAGTTATAGGCATATATACGTATAGGTAGAGCAGACACACATTGTGATACACTGCATGCTTCACAACAAAGTGGAATGTGTCAAATCTGAGTCTAGGTATTGATTTGTCCATTTAGGATTTTACCCTAATCCGGTTTGCTGTAATACTTCATAAGAGCAAGAGGGACATGCCTCTTTAGTTACTCTCTGTCATTTGTAAGTAGTTGTGGAGAAATTCCAATATGAGGAGGTGAGAGGAGATAGTTTAAGATAGTAAGGACATACATGTTACCCCCATCACAGTACCTACTCATCATGGTTGTGCTGTGGTTGCATACTCACATCCTGAAGGTTATAATGTCGCTATTTGCACTGATCTTACACCCAACTCACTTTTTGACTACACATTGATCGGCAGTCTTGTTTCCTATATATGCTCTCTTCCAAGGTTACTCATTTCCTGGTGTAACTTGGAGGCAGACGGAGCATTATCTAGTTGTATGATGCAGGGCACAAGCCTGGCATTATGGGTAATGTCTTCCCGAGCAGTTGTGTTATCTACTGATGTGTGTCTGCATTGGAAGGTGGAATTGATCTTACTGTTAAGGTACATTGTTTACACAAAGCACATAACTTCCATATGTAGGGGACCTCTTTTTTGCCTATCTGTGGAAATGAGTGTGCCCCTATTAATTAAATTTTTGTGCTTGTTCGAATTTGTGTATTCGTCCCGGGTGCTGGTTCCTAAAGACAATAATACTGCCATTTGGTATTGCAATAAATAGGCTAGAGTAGGGTTGTGGATCCTGTACAAGGGAGGATTTGCACCTTTGGAGGTAGCCAAATCATCAGGGCATCTCCCTGATTGTATAACACTTGGCAGGATCCTTAAAAGATTGGTAGAAAAAACTTAGCTGACGTTACCTATTGTATTACGAATGTATCCAGTATTGGGGTATCTTTCATAGATTCACATCCTTAGAATCATCCCTGCTGGCGAGGTGGTAGTCTCGCGGTATAATAAAACATATACATAATAGTCATAAAAACATTATACAATAGACTACTATGGACAGCAAAGTCACTACATTAGCCTATCTTAGTCCTATTGTAAAAAGAACCAAATATGAAACACAGCCAATCCGGCTGCAGCACCCTCTTAGAACACTCCACAGAGAGGCAAACCCTCAGATTTTCTACCGCCCCTCATGTGGCAGGGAGTCTCCCTGAGCTCTGCTCAGTTTCTCTCACCTTTGGTTGAACTTTGTGAGTAGCCATGTATGATTCTTCTAAGAAAAGCATATTTTTGCCTTGTTCTTCATGTGGGAAGGAGAGACTACATTTTGAAGATCCTCACAAGGAATGTATTTACTGTCTTTATCCAGCACACAAGGTTAAAGACTGCAGGATTTGTAGAACCTTTCCTGCCAAGACTTTGAAAGACAGAGAAGGAAGTTTGCTGATTTGGCTGGGGAAGTTGAAGGCTACATCTGATGTTGTTTCAGGAGATGATGGCAGTGTTTGTCCTCAGGTGTCCACCCCTCTAACCAAGAAGAGGGATAGATCTGATGTTCCCCCTGAGTAAGACCTTGAAGAAGCCTCACTCTGAGACTGTTCACTCTTCCTCTAGAAAAGAGAAGCTTTCATTCTCTTCAGAGGTGCAATCTGGTGAAAAAGAGAAAATTTCTGTGAAAACTGCCTCAAAGCAGCAAAAAACTCATTCTGAGTCTGCCAGGATCCTGTCGACAAAAGCACAGTCGATGATGAAATCTCCTCAGACGTTGGGTGCTTCCTCTTCATCGACGAACATCCCGTCGTCGACGATCGCTCCGTCGACGATGATATCAATGCCTGCTTCATCGCTGTCGACGATACCAACGATGACGACTACCCATTTCTCGTTGATGCCTACCTCGTCGTCGATGGGAGTTGAGTCATCGTCGAAGGCGGACGCGGCGGCAGCAAGTGCCCCATCGACGACGAGGTAGGCGTCGACGAGAAATGGGTAGTTGTCATCCACCGTCGACGACGATACAACTCCTGTCGGCGAGTCCACTGTCGACAACCGTAGCGGCTCAGACGACAACAACATCGTCGACGATGGTTTTTCCGTCGACAACGTCGATGATGAAAACGTCGACAGTAGCTTCTGTTACGGCTATTTCAACTGGTACGAACTCACCGTCTATGTATATTTCGTCGACGCTGAAGCGTAAAAGACATATATCTTTACAGATTATGCCAGTTTTTACGTCAAAATTGTCGTCTACCTTCCAATCTTCAAGAAACTATTATCAGGACGTCTCTCATATTTCACCCTTGCCTCCTAGTCACTATCTGGAGGAGTCAGATGATGATGGACTTTTTAGCCCAGCACGTAACCCTTCTCAACTCCGGATCAAATATCAGGATGAGGACGAAGAAGAAGAATACAATGAGCCTTGTGAGTCTCTGCAAGGTCCTCAGGAGACTTCATTTCAGCAGGAACCTATGGTGCAAATGCCTATGGCCTTAATGCAAGACCTCACAGCTATGTTAAGGGACTATAATACACGTTTTCCACCAGCAGTGCCTGTTCCAACACAACTTCCTGCTCCTTCTGCTTTACAGATTGCAGGTCCTTCTGCCCCTAAAAATGAACCTCAGGAGGTTTTACCTGTGCAACATTTAGTCCAGGATGATGATGACGATACTGTTGCAGAGGATGGGGAATTACCAAATTCACCTACTACTGTGGATGAATGGGATGAATACCTGCTTCCTACGCCATCTTCACCAGTTCCTCAGGCAGTGGATTCCCCTCCTGAAGATATTGGAGGTTTTCATGCGATTATGGAGAGGGCAGCAACCCGGTATCTGTGAAGCAAACCGATTGTCTTTATGATTTTAAGGACCAGAGTAGGAAGCCCGTCCGTTCTATCCCCGTAATTGATCATATCTGGGAAGAAGGAACAAAAATAATGAAGAATCCATTTTCAGTTCCTGCGATTCTTCCCAGAATTGATGAGAAATACAAAGCACCAGATAATGCTCCTGCTTGCCTGTCCGGACATCCTAGACCAGATTCCGTTATTTCACAGGCAGCTCAACGTAAGTCTCGGAATCCATCCATTCCTGTGACAGCACCGCTGGATAAAATTATTTTTTTTTTTAAACTTTATTTTTTCAGCTAGATAAACAACATAGTCCCCCCCAAAATTGGCATCAGTAGAGATAAACACAGGTGTACACAGTTCACAGTCCTAGTATGGCTCCAACAGTTGCAGATATAACAGGAGATACAAGAGTCAAATCCTCGGGATACCATGCAAGTATAGAAACTGACAGTAAGGAACCTTGTGCGCAGTCATCAGGGCATTACCCCACCACCAACCCCTCCTTCCCCACTGCCCGCCTCCCCTTCCTCAGGTCCCGATTCCTCAGAGGAGAACAATTCAGCACTAGTTGCATCAGACTCGCTGTCAACCGACCCCACAGCGCACATCGTACGCCATGCGAGCAAGTCCTCCTGCAGCCGTTCATCTTTACGCGTATGCTGCATGTGCGTCTCCTCAGCCAATGTCCATTCCCCGACATCCCGAAGCCACAATGACATGTCTGGTGCCCTCTGTCCCATCCAGGTAATAGCCACCCGTCTCCTAGCCAGCACCAAAAGCAACTGCAGCATTTTATAGGACAGATTCCTCTTCCTAGGTTTGGGGACCAGGGCCAACAAGCAGTGAAGTGGGGTCAGGTCAAGATGCAGTGGAGGAGTGTGGCTCAATGGTTAGAGCTCAAAAAAGTGGGTCTAGAGATACTCTGGAACCATCCCTTCATGGGCACTCGTGTATTTGTCTCCTATATCATAAGAAGACTTCCACTCTGAAGTTCAATTCCAATGGTAAATGTTTTAATTTCAGTCACATTTCAATGAAATTCATGATTTTCTTCAATTATTTCCAACATTTCATGGTAATAATCAACTTATAGACATTGTCATCATGATGTATCCAATGCATTTCGGGCATGCGGAAAAATGCCCTTCGTCAGGGAAAATGACACTGTCAGAAATAATAACATATGATCAATGTTCTGATCAACTGTATACTTCAATAATAACAACAATAATATGACATTATAAGTTACTTATATAAGTGAAAACAAGTGTTGTGTGACAAGTGCTCAGTACGCAGTTTGTGATGGTGAAATGCATGCATTGCGAAAAAGAACGGTGAAAAGATAACTCACATGCCCGGAGTCTCCCGTGTGGGAGTACGATCTGAAATAAAATAAATGAAAGCGCAAGTCTTAAAACCTCCGTTCTTGAACAGATTACACTGGAGTAATCATCCATTAGCGTGTGCTCGTAAGCGCATCTACTAACCTTAGTGTTCTGAAATGCCGGTTCAGTGTGTATCCTCTCGTCGGTACGAGCTGGTACACAATTCAAAAACATCTACGTGTATTTAAAGGAAGAGTTCCGGTCATGTGACAAGAGCCACACAACAGCAATAGAAAACAGACTATGTCGTGTATATATACGAGCGTGCAATAACAATGTGCACGATTATCGTGTTCTGGCCAGAACGAAGCATGGAAGTGGTAATAATATTTACATAACGCGCATCCAATTGTAAATTGAGTTGGTTGCAAAAAAATAAATGATCAAAAATAATAATAAAAAATATATATGGTGAGATCAGGATTCGAACCTAAAAGGTTCAAAACAGTGACAAGGTGTATTAGTGTGTGTAGCCATAACGGAAGCTAATGAGAAACAGAAAATAAGTGTGAGTGTAAATGTCATATAAAGAAACAACACTCAGTATTAACAGGAAAAACATCAAGAGCAATTTACAGGGGTTCATAAATAACATGCAAGCTCTATTCGTTCATTAAGCCCCATTGGCTTCTGGGTCGACAATTTCTGTATCCAATAGTTCTCTCTCATCAGTAAGAAGTTTGTATTATTTCTCCCTTCGATTTTTTGAACAGTTTCCAAAATTATGAATTTGATTTGAGATATATGGTGCTTTTCTTCTGTAAAGTGCAATGCCAATGCAGATTTCGTATTTTTTAGCCGAATGTTTGATCTGTGTTCAGTTAACCGTACTTTTATGCGTCTTTCAGTTTTTCCCACATACATTTTGCCACATGGGCACCTAATACCATATATCAAGTTGCTCGATTCGCAGGTGGCATTAACTCTCAGTTTAATTGGGTACCCTTTGGAGTGATGACAGATTGTATTTCCTCGGATCACGTTGTTACAGTTACCACAATTAAGACATGGTTTAGTTCCTGTGAATTTAGTAGTAGCCTGTGGTTTCTGATGTAGAACACACAAGATGAACTGCAGAAGACACTAACCAAATTCAACAGTATTGATCAAAGAATCCAATTAACATGGACAATGTCGGACACGACGGTAAATTTTTTGGATGTAAAAGTTACTTTAACCACAGAGGGATTTGTGACCGATCTATATGTTAAACCAACTGATCGAAATAACATGCTGTTATATTCAAGTTTTCATCAACCTAATCTCATAAAAAATTTACCATTCTCACAGATGGCCAGAGTAAAAAGGATTACTTCAGACGAACACACTCTGAACATCAGATTGAGTGAAATGACCAATAAATTCACATCTAGAGGATATCCAAAATCATTAGTAGATGATTCAAGAAAGAGGATTGAACAAATTGAAAGAACACAGTTACTTACTACCAGAACCAAACCAGAACAGACAAGAATTGTAGTAGTATCTAAATACTCCACCTCAAGCAACAAATACAGACAAGCGATAATGAAACACTGGTCAATCCTTAATATGGAGCCGGATTTTCAACAATCTTTCAGAGAACCTCCGATCTTTGCATATACTAGATCTAAGAATTTGGGAGAAATTCTACATCAGAAACCACAGGCTACTACTAAATTCACAGGAACTAAACCATGTCTTAATTGTGGTAACTGTAACAACGTGATCCGAGGAAATACAATCTGTCATCCCTCCAAAGGGTACCCAATTAAACTGAGAGTTAATGCCACCTGCGAATCGAGCAACTTGATATATGGTATTAGGTGCCCATGTGGCAAAATGTATGTGGGAAAAACTGAAAGACGCATAAAAGTACGGTTAACTGAACACAGATCAAACATTCGGCTAAAAAATACGAAATCTGCATTGGCATTGCACTTTACAGAAGAAAAGCACCATATATCTCAAATCAAATTCATAATTTTGGAAACTGTTCAAAAAATCGAAGGGAGAAATAATACAAACTTCTTACTGATGAGAGAGAACTATTGGATACAGAAATTGTCGACCCAGAAGCCAATGGGGCTTAATGAACGAATAGAGCTTGCATGTTATTTATGAACCCCTGTAAATTGCTCTTGATGTTTTTCCTGTTAATACTGAGTGTTGTTTCTTTATATGACATTTACACTCACACTTATTTTCTGTTTCTCATTAGCTTCCGTTATGGCTACACACACTAATACACCTTGTCACTGTTTTGAACCTTTTAGGTTCGAATCCTGATCTCACCATATATATTTTTTATTATTATTTTTGATCATTTATTTTTTTGCAACCAACTCAATTTACAATTGGATGCGCGTTATGTAAATATTATTACCACTTCCATGCTTCGTTCTGGCCAGAACACGATAATCGTGCACATTGTTATTGCACGCTCGTATATATACACGACATAGTCTGTTTTCTATTGCTGTTGTGTGGCTCTTGTCACATGACCGGAACTCTTCCTTTAAATACACGTAGATGTTTTTGAATTGTGTACCAGCTCGTACCGACGAGAGGATACACACTGAACCGGCATTTCAGAACACTAAGGTTAGTAGATGCGCTTACGAGCACACGCTAATGGATGATTACTCCAGTGTAATCTGTTCAAGAACGGAGGTTTTAAGACTTGCGCTTTCATTTATTTTATTTCAGATCGTACTCCCACACGGGAGACTCCGGGCATGTGAGTTATCTTTTCACCGTTCTTTTTCGCAATGCATGCATTTCACCATCACAAACTGCGTACTGAGCACTTGTCACACAACACTTGTTTTCACTTATATAAGTAACTTATAATGTCATATTATTGTTGTTATTATTGAAGTATACAGTTGATCAGAACATTGATCATATGTTATTATTTCTGACAGTGTCATTTTCCCTGACGAAGGGCATTTTTCCGCATGCCCGAAATGCATTGGATACATCATGATGACAATGTCTATAAGTTGATTATTACCATGAAATGTTGGAAATAATTGAAGAAAATCATGAATTTCATTGAAATGTGACTGAAATTAAAACATTTACCATTGGAATTGAACTTCAGAGTGGAAGTCTTCTTATGATATAGGAGACAAATACACGAGTGCCCATGAAGGGATGGTTCCAGAGTATCTCTAGACCCACTTTTTTGAGTTCTATTATGAATGTCGTTGGACCCTCGACGTTGCCTTCTGGTGCACCAACAAACTAGCAAACAATTGAATTAATCACAATTCACAACAAGCAGTGCATTTATCCCTATAATCAGTCAATGGTTAGAGCGGCAGACCCTGATGCAGAGTTCTGGCCAGGGACCAGGGTTCGATTCCCGCCTCGGCGGGGTCTCGGGCTCAATTTCCTCAGACCTGTTAATTCTCGCCTCGGTGCCTATTCTAATCACGACCCCACGCTGCAACTCTGGGCAATAGCTTGCTTAGCCTCCACACCGGCCCCAACAGCGCTAAGGATGCCTGGCTTCACCCTGGGGGTGCCCAGGAGTGGACACTTCACAGGGAAAGCCAGGAGGGGTTCCACAGTGGTATGAGTATCAGCGCCAGGAAGCGGCATAGGCAACACCGCAAGGTGACCCTCTGGTGACAGTGCGCTCTATAAGTACCATGACATTTACATTTGACATTTTTGCAGGCACGTGACTTTCCGGATGTGGACTACTACTGCCCTCCAGAAGTCCCCGACCAGCGGGCACTCCCAAGCCAGATGGAGAAAGCCGGCTCCGACTGTACCACATCTAGGACAGGCATCCGATTTATCCGCGGCAATGCGGTACAAGGCAACTGGGGTCATGTAAGTGCGGTGCATAAAATTAAAATGGATTAGTTTGAAACGTGCGTTACACAACACCTTCCTGGTAAGTGTCCCTATTCGCTTTCGTTGTCCCGGGTCCAGAGCGACCCCTAGATCCGCCTCCCACGCCGCCCAGGACGGGGATATCGGGGGGGCCGAGTCACATCTCATCGCTGTATACAACAGCGTTATCAGTCGCCGTCCCGTGCCGCACGATAATAGGATATTCAGAGTATGGGACACCTGGGGCGCCTCCGGGTATTGTGGCCAGGTCGCCCTCGCCATGTCCTGCAGGCCTCTGTAGTGAAGATACTGACCCCCAGTGAGACTAAAGGCCTCCGTAGCCCTTTCCAGGGTCACGAAGGATTCGTCCGGATATAGGTCTGCCAAGGTTTCACAGCCACCCTCACGCCATTCTCGGAACGACATGTGTTCCTCCATTAACGTGACCGGTGCCAATATCCACACTGGCAGCTCCCTATGAAAAGGGGCCCGTCTCAGCACCCTTTCCACAACTCGCTGCCAAAGTCCCGCAGTGTGTCGGACAATATACGGCAGGGAGTCATCCGCTCCTCTACCCCGCATGTAATGACAAATTTCTCCGTATGTTTTGGTGCTTCTGTCAGTCACCAGGTCATTACTTACCACATCCTTTCTCAGGTTACAGAAAGACACCACATTTCACAATACTTACCCAAGAAAGGAATAAACACTGACAACATATAAGACCATTGCTGAGGAGCTCGCAAATAACAAGTCACAACACCTCCCAATCCAAGAGGGTACGCAGAAATTCACAACACCTCCCAATCCAAGAGGGTACGCAGAAATTCACAACACCTCCTAATCTAAGAGGGTACACAGCGCATGCTCCTCCTAGCAATGTAATTTAGACATCCCTGATGGGAGGCACTTTCCCTTCCGTATCAACAATTACCCATTAGAGGGGAATCACCCATCCCTCTGTAAGTACTTGGTAAAAAAAAGGGTCTCAACCTTCCCTCACAAGGAATACCAACAAATGATATGCTCTAGGGTTTCTTTATTACATGATAATAGGATGACAAAAGAAAGAAATAACTAAACATCACAGTAAACATTAGCAGCAATCATCAGCACATAGATATACATAGAGCCTGAAAATAAAAGCATAGTTAGATAAAGTTAGATATACATAGAACACCTCACCATAATCTTAGGCATCTTTTCATCTGAATAAGGGTCCGTCTCTCTTTCCCTCACTGGTTGGTTCCGGACTCTCTGTTGCACAAACACGTCTGCACGTCTGCAACGTGATGTATCATCAGACAGCCAAAACACCAGACCAGCATCTCAGCATATCAGCATCCCAGCATCTCTCAGCATCTCAGAAGCTCTCTGCCTCTCAGAAACTCTCTGCTTCTCTCCCGGACCCCCTTTCTCTAATATAGAACTCTATCCTCTATCGAAGCTTCTGGAAGAACCCGCCTACCTTTCTCACAAGATTCCTGTACTTTTCCACACCAAGCACCCAACAGCAGCTGGCCAAGCTTTTGTTATAGCGCCAATGCGAAGAAGGCACATTCCTCCTGATGAGAACTGGTCTGCTCTGGTTCACTGCCGGTGAACAACACATGTAATCTCAAATATCACCTCTCACCTACAGAGGCTCAGAAGATGGCTGCAGTTTAGAATATGGAGTTGCTCAAGCATAGGCCTCTACTACTTGGAAAGCAGAATGATATTATACCATGTCAAAGCCAATAGGCTAAAGTCATAATTCACCTAACTCAAATAACACTATGCCCTTAATCCCTCAGTATCCCCTATGGAGCACATGTGTGCACCATCACCATCAACTCTGCACCTAGACATCCCATACCTTCTATTCTTTGGCAAGATTATTGTAATGCAAGACCATCCTACATTAAGGCTAAATTAACATAGCACACTAAAATCAGTACACAATGGTGGTGATCGAGGGTCATCAAAGATCATCAGACCACTAAAGTGGCTCATGCACTACACCCGCATCAGGGCTACCAGTAACGTCCGCTCATCCGTGCTACCCGCCAGGAGTCGCAACTCCCAATTGTCCGTACCCGCGAACCAGCGCGCAGCCGGCAGAAGTTGAGCCGCATAGTAGTATAGATCAAAACGCGGGGCCTCTAGGCCCCCCTCCCCCCAGCGTCTAACCACCGTGCGCAATGCAACTCTGCTGCGCCTACCCGCCCAAAGTAGGGAGGTGAGTAGCGTATTAAGTTTGTTAAAAATACGAGGAGGGAGAGGACACAGGGTATTCTGTAGGGTATACAATACTCTTGGCAACATCACCATCTTCGAGACGGCCAACCGTCCCATGAGAGAGAGTGGGAGCGTATTCCAGAAGGATACGGACTGTTGTAGGGAACTGAGCACTCGGTCGGCGTTCCGGGCCAGCAACTGCTCATCAGAGACGGCCACTTGGATTCCCAGATAGCGGGAGGCCTCCATCTCCCACCTCAGCCCCAGGGGCGGGAAACCCACTCCAGGGTCCGCACCACAACCCACTAGGGGAAAGATCAGGGACTTCTCAGGATTAAGGCGCAGCCCAGAAGCTGCACCAAAACGATCCAAGTGTTGTAACAGGAGCGGCAGCCACTCCTGGGGGAGGTCAGGTAGAACATCGCGTCATCAGCGTATAGCGAGACTAAGTGTACCGCATTCCCCACTCGTATTCCCCAGGGGGCCATCTCCGCACGGAGTGACACCGCCAGGGGCCCCTGCCCAGCTGCCACTCCTCCGAGCGGGCCGCTCCGAGTCTGACCCTGGCCGTAGGCGCACGGTAGAGAATACGGATCCAGGCGCGGAAGAGGGGCCCCACCCCGGCCAACTGAAGCACTTCCAACAGGTACCCCCAGCTAACAGTATCAAAAGCTTTAGCCAGGTCTATCGAGACCAGGACCTGAGGATCCTCCCTGTCACGCACTTCATGGAGAACGTGGTTTAAGCGCCGAAGATTCATGGCGGTGTTGCGGCCCGGAATGGACCCGCACTGATCTTGTTGGACTAAGCGCGTCATATGTGGCGCCAGCCGGGTGGCCAAGATCTTAGTGAGGATTTTTGCATCGGTATTAATTAGAGTGATTGGTCGGTAGGCCGCGGGATCACAGCTATCCCCACCCGGCTTCAGGAGCATGCAGACCTCACCCTGTTGCATGGTAGGCGGGAGTGTGGCACGCTCTAACGCTTCATGGCAAACCTGCAGGAGACGGGGAGCGAGGGTATCCGCAAACGCCTGATAAAACTCTGGTGGGAAACCGTCTCCACCCGGCGTCTTAGCCGTGGGTAGGGCGGCCAACGCCACTCTGACCTCATGAAGTGTTACTGCAACGTCCAGTTCCTCCGCATCCTCCTTAGAGAGGGTCTGGAGAGTCAAACCGCGAAGGTACGGCTGATACGATGCCTCTGTCACTAGGGGGTCTGCGGTATACACCTTTTGTAGATGAGTACGAAGCACCACAAGGAGGTCCAGTTCCAAGTGCACCAGGTCCCCAGCGGGGTTTCTCAACGCCACGATCCGTGCAGGTGCCGATTCCCTACGGAGAATCCAGGCCAGCAGTCGGCCCGATTTGTCCCCTTCACGGTGGAGTCGCTGTCGATATCGGCCAATAGTGAACCTATCCAGTCGTTCGAGGATATCATGAACGCCCTCTCGGGCCGTCCGTCGAGTCTAGGTTCGACCCATCCGGGTCCGGTAAGGATAGGCAGTGGCTGAGGCGCTCCTCAGCACGCTTGAGTTCACTGAGCAACTGTCTCCGGACTCCATAAGTCAGTCCCATACACGCGCCCCGTACAACCGCCGTAAGGGCGTCTCATTTGGTCGCATAAGGCATGTTACCAACTCCCCAGTTCAAATCCAAGTAGGTACGTAGGGTCGTCTCCACATGGTCCCGTCACACCGGATCCTGCAGGAGATCCCCCGGCATCCTCCAGGTCCTCGGGCGGGAGGACTGGTCCACCCATTGTACCACGCATGTTACAGGCGAATGATCGGATAAAAACCGAGCCTGATGAGTGACCGATAAGACCAGGGATGCGCCGACATTGGCAGCAAGGACTCTATCGAGCCTACTATGTGTATTGTGCGTGGGGGTATAACAAGTGTAAAGCTTCAGTCCCGGATTACCGAGGCGCCACACATCGACAGCACCTAGTTTATCCATCACCTCCCGGAGACGCGCCGTCATCCGTGGTTTCGTGCCCGCGCGGGGAGGATGCCTGTCCAGCAGTGGATCCAGTACACAATTAAAATCTCCAAACCAGAGGAGGGGGGCATCTAAGTCTGACACTATAAGCTCCTGTAAGCCGGTAAAGAAACTCGGGTCATCTACATTGGGTGCATAGGAATTCACCAACAGGAAGTCCCTCCCATCCAGCTTCACTCGTATAAGAATATATCTGCCCTCAACATCTGCCTCGACATACTGGACCGCCATGGGAACCCCGGGGGCCACCCAGATCAGGACCCCCCTAGCATAGGTAGAGAAGGAGGAATGGAACATCTGACCCCTCCACTTCTTCGCCACCTCCTCATTCATATGCGTTTCCTGCAAACACGCCACAGAAGCTCCATGGCGGCGAAGAAAGGACAGTACCCTGTGTCTCTTTGAGCAAGTGCCCAGGCCACGCATGTTCCAAGTGAAAAATTTGTATCCCATAAGCATTGGCCTTGCCCATCCCGGCAACCAAGTCTAGCATCTGCCAGCAGCCCCCCAGGGGCGTGAACAACGGTACACTCTATGCCAAAAACAGTTTCCCCCCACAATCCCCCCAACCCCATAGTTCCCCCAACCACACAACCTCTGAAGCAATTCCCTCCCCTCCCCCACCCATGAGCAGGAGTGGTGCAACAGGAAAACATGCCACCCCGCCCTCTCCCTGCCAGTGCCATACGAAGACAGCGGAACTCAGAACCCCATCAAAAACAGTCTCCCTACCCCCACCCGCGAGCAAGAGGACAGCAACAACCAAAAACGCTACCCTGCCTTTCCCCTGCCAGTGCCAGGACGTGCACAGCCACCCCATACAACCCACTCACCCCACACTCTCACACAACCAACCAGACCCGCCCACCCTCCCCCCCCCCCCCCCAACTCCCCGAGGACCCAAAGTTCCAGGACAGTCTCCGGGAACGTCCAAGAAAGACAGTTCCGGTGCTGGGCGACGATTCGCCATAAACTCGTGGACCCCACACCACGTCTCCCCGTCCAGCGGGGCACCAGTCCTCTGCTTCAGCCAACCATCCAGGGCCCCTAACACCAGGTAGAGACAGCCTTGATCTGATAAAGATCCAGGAAGGGCCCCCCCCCGCCTCCGAGGACAACAACGCTATAACAAGACAGTACCTTATATCAGAGCTCACTCAAGTTGTGGTCCAGAAAGGCCAGTTTCCGGTATCACCGGAGCAGCGGAGTGCGTATCCGGCAAAGTTTCCTGCAAGGTATCTGGGACCAGGATCTCGCCAGGTGCAGGTGCCTCAGGGGACTCCGGGGCGGCCCCCATTGACGATGGTCTCATGCGGAGTGCTCCATCCTCCCCCACGGTTATCCGAGGCTCAGCAGAACCCCGAGATCTGGATCTGCGTCTTCCTCTGCCTCGTCGGCGCTGCGGGGGCCGGGTCCCCCAGGTCTCGCGGGGGCCGCCCCGCTCACCAGGGGGTAGGTCGTCTCCCCGTATCTCGAGCCACTCCCACACCTCCGCTGGGGACTCGAAGAAGTGAGCGCGGCCCTGGGAGAGCACCTTGAGTTTGGCTGGGTAAAGGAGCATGTATTGTAGCTTAATTTCCCGGAGTTTCTGCTTAACTCCCAAGTAGGTCTTCTGCTGCTCCTGCACCTGTTGAGTATAGTCAGGATAGATGGAAACACGGCTATTTTCAATCGTGAGGAACTCCATTTCTCTTGCGGCCCGCAGGATACAATCACGATCTTTATAGTTCAGGATCTTTGCGATCAGGGCTCTAGGAGGCTCACCTGGCTGTGGAGGGGGGACAAGGGCCCTATGCGCCCGCTCATTGACAAAGACACTGGACAGGCCGGTCGGGCACAGCTGGGTGCGGATCCACGTCTCCAAGAAGCGCTCAGCGTTACCCGCCTCCAGGCGTTCCGGGACGTCTAGGACCCTGATGTTACTCCGACGGGCCCTGCCTTCCGCGTCCTCAGCTCGTCTCTCCAGTGCATGGGTAGTGGACGTCAGGTGTGCGACCGATTTTTGCAAGGAAGCCACTTCAGTCTGTAACTGGGCAATATTGCCCTCCGCATCTGAAACCTTGTCCGCTACTTCACGGAGATCCGTCCGGAGCAGGTTGACATCTATAGAGACAGTCTCGATCTGCCTCTCCAAGGCAGAATGGGATCCCAGAATAGCCTTCAGGATCTCCGCCCAGGAAGGCTCCTGCGGGCCATCCCCCCCATCCTCCGGGCCCGTCTGCCGCGTGATCCTCTGCGATTGCAGCCGTGGGGTGGTATACTGCACAATGGTGTTGGGTTGGGAGGATTTTGCAGACCTATCCTTGCGGGTCGCCATCTAGAGGGGTAGAACGTGAGCCCTCCCAAACCGTCCCAGCAAGTTCCCGCCAGGTCCCACTGGCCAGGTATAGAGCACAGCGGTAGTCCAAAGACGGGATTACCAGGAGAAATGGCAGCCCAGTGGGTGGCGTCAGACAGTCGCGGTCCGAACGGCGACTCCCTCCATGAGAGAGGGGAATTGACAACCAGCAGTTCACGTGCACCCACCGGGCCAGGCGGGAGGGCCTCTGACGATCTGGTCGATAGAATCAAACAGGTTTCCCCGCCAACCAGTGCATCCGGGACGAGCCCCCTCACCTCCAAGGAGCGACAGAACAATCTTCAAGCCCTTAAAGGTATGATTCCACGTGGGCCAGGGGTATCGTAGTCCGTACGCCGCTGCTGCGCAGGGAGAAAGACGCCCCGGCACCCGGGCAAAATGGCGTGTGGGCAAGGGAGGGGCGCCAAGCCACTCGCGTCCTCCGGGGTACAGCACCTTAGGTCACCGCAGGCTCCCCGTGGAAGGGCCGCTATAGTCCACCGTCCAGGGGAGGGACGGAGGCCGCAATCTCCACCCCCGCAAGGAAACCAAGAGGGGCAGCCCGCTCAGGCCGCACGGTCACTCAGTGCGGGGTCAGGCTCCGAAGGCCACCAGCTCCAGCAGGATTAGTATTGAGCCCCTGGTCGCCGCACCGCCTCAGCCCTCCGTCAGTCCTGCAGAGCCCCAGGGATCAGGCAGGCACTCACCCGGGGCAGTGCTCCGCAACGGGAGCTCCAATGCAGCCGAGGATCGAGGGGCGGGCGCCGCATCTCTTCACACGGGCCAGCGGGAATCGCCGGACCTCAGATCAGCCTTCCGCCAGCTGCCCTGGGCGCCAGCCACCTTCCCCAATAGTCGAGGGTCAGCCGTGGGCGCGATGAGGCTCGGAGCAGGGAAACACCTCCCCCGAGCGGGCCGCCCGCACCGCTAGTCTCTCGCGCAGGCCCAGTCCGCGGTCTCGCGTAGATCCAGGCGGAGCCCTCAGTGCGCCGCACCGATCTCCAGCGTCTATTGCGGGGGTACTGGAGGTCTTCCCAGCAATGTGGGCGTCCCGGACGTGTCAAGACAGGATCGGGTCCATCTGCTCCCCGTAGGAGAGCCCAGCAAGGATCTTTTAAACAGGATTAGTGGGTCCTCGGAACGGAGCTGGTGAAGCTCACGTCCTGTCTGCCATGCTGCTTGGACATGCGTCACCGCCGGATAACATTGATAAGCATTGATAACATTGGTAAGCGTTTCACCACCATGGCGGGTGCTTCAGTTTGTGCTACAAAATCTCTGGCGATTCTAGGGAGACATGACCGCCAGCTATGGTTGGACATTGCCCCATATCTCAACTACTTACCTGATGACAAGAGGCAAGGAAGATTCTCTTTGAAGGAGAAAGGGCTGCATCTGAAATAATTGATTTGTTTATGGATCTAGCCTCCTTGGGCTTTCGTCAATTGGCTGGAGCAGCAGTCCTCCGAGACCAGGGATGGTTGAACTCTACCACCTTTCGCCCCGAAGTCCAAACTAAGATTTTGGACATGCCATTCGATGGTGATATGTTATTCAGAAAACATATAGATGAGGCTCAGCAAGACCTCAAAAAAGACACTGACACTGCCAGAGCCCTTGGCACATTGCAATATAGAAAGACTCCTTTTCAGGGTTCTAGAGGCAGAGGATCGTATTCCTTTCGTGGTGGCTATCAGAGATACCAATACCAGGGTAATCAGGGAAGATATAACTTATCAACAGCAGCAACAGCAGCAGTCCTACAGAAATCCTCCAGCTGCTGCTTATAGACAGCAGAATAGAAGACAACCGCCTCAAGGCAGAGATTCTGATAGAAAACAGTGACAACTTCTTGCACCTGCAGCAGCTCTGCCACACCTTATTTACAGGATTCCGAATGTATCCAGACACTTCAACAATTGGAAAAGGTTAACCACAGACAAGTAGGTCTTGGACATTCTCAAATTTGGGCATACCCTGGAATTTGTCAGTATCCCTTCTCCTCATCCACCTTTAAAGAAACGTCCTCACATCTTGCTCTTCTCAGGAAGGTAGCAAAAACCATGCTCTCGAAAGGAGCGATAGAAAGAGTTCCTCGCTCTAAGGTGGGTAAAGGGTTTTATTCCAGCTTTTTCTCATAAAGAACAAGTCAGGGGAATTGAGGCATATCCTGGATTCAAGAAGGCTGAACACATATCTTCAAAAGAAATCCTTTCGCATGGTCATGCTTCAAGAAATCCTTCAGCTTCTGGACCATGCAGATTTCATGACAACATTGGATCTCCATGATGCATACTTCCACATCCCCATTCACGCCGAACTTCGGAAATTCCTTCATTTCACTGTGGCAGGTGCTCATTTTCAATTCAAAGTGCTCTCCTTCGGCCTACATTCTGCACCGAGAGTCTGGAGTGGCTGCAAATCGATCTTAATGGAGATACATTTGTAGCTAGTTTTGTTACTTTTTCACATGTGCTGGCCCTTGGAAGCTATGCGGGCCCAGGAGGGCCACGAATGGAGAGGAGTGCTGGCTCTGCCACTCCCACCCCACGTGATGACCATCGCTGAATCTGATGTGCCCATCCTCAGTTGAGTGGGGTACGGATCTATAGGCGAGCACTCCTGGGACCATCCCAAAACCAGAGATCTGATCGTGCCTATCCTTCATGCGTGCTGATAGTGGTGGTGAAGGCGGTATCTCTGAGATACACACCTGGAATCCCCCAAACACTGGATATCCCTCTGCTGGGCACAGTCTGGTGAACTATATGTTGGAGGAGCTGGTTGGCGGGATGCTACTGGAATTTCGGCGCTCAACAACTGCGCCTGGTTGGAAATTGGTGTCACCTGTTAGCTGCCAGAAACATGCACAATATACTGAATATACTAAATCCACCCGCACAATTTGCATCAATAATGGCTCTGTACAGCGCATGGTGTTGTGTTGGTGGTGGAGGGAGGCTGAAGACTCCAACACTGAGGATCCTAATGATGGGAAAAGCACCCTATCGACAAACAAAGCTACCACTCGAATCGAGAGAAGGGGCCAAGATGCAGGCCTAGGAGCCACAGCTTACCCCTGATGTGGACCAGGGCCTGGCAGCAGAGACAAGGGGGATGACAGTATAACATTGTTAAAAGCCATGCAAGAGAGACTCATCTCTGTTGATTCTAAGATGAACACCATGCCATCCTGCATGGATTCCACAGCAGGCAAACTATTCAAACATGAAGACCATATTACGGAGGCTGAACGTTGCATATCCAAAACAGAGGACGCAATCACATCAAAGAATAACACATTACAGAACATAGGAAAAGTCCTCGGAGGGATCGCTGCCAAGACAAAGATCTGGAGGCCAGATTGAGCCGGAATAATATATGCACATAGAGTCCCAGAATCCACCAATACGGGCGGAAGGAAGACTAAATGGAGCAGTTCCTTATAGGGCTGTTTTGTGAAGAGCCCTTCTCAAGGCTCATGGTCATATCATGGAAAGAGCATATAGATTGCTGGTTCCGCGTCTCCCCGCGACCCATTATAGTACGCTTATTGGATTTCCAAGACAGAGATATGGTGCTCTACCTCGCGAGGAAAAGGGAAGGCTAAACTTTGAGGAAACCAACATTTCCATATATCCATACATCATCCTTGCGGTTCAGGAGGCCCAGAGGAAATTCCTGGTAACGGATTAAGGCCAACATACATAACTAGATGCTTACCCAACCCGCCTGATAATATAATAATGCATGAAGGCAGACAGCATATCTTCCCGACACCCTGCAGCCAGCGGACTTAATAAAAACCATCACAAATGGGACGAGGAGACAAAGATCCAGTCAAGAGCAAGATGTTTGGCCGCTATGGCAGATAAACTCAGACTGACGTGATGGTGCTAGAGAACTGCTGGCAAGAATCTTGAGGACACAGGTGATCCTCTACAACTTAGTTTTGGACCGCTCACACGAGCTCCCTTTACGATACCCACAGTGGCACTGGCATGAGTGAACTAGCAGTCCTCTATTTGCTGGGAACCTGCTATATGCCAGGCATTGGAAAAGACAATATTCACCCTCCGCACCCAAGTGCTCTAGTACAGGGAGGACCCCCACGGATAGTCCTGGCGACAGCCAAGGGTAGGCCACTTGCAGCAGTTGGAGTTATTGTTTCTATTTTCTGGAAGATGTTTGTTACTTCATTTGAACATGTATGAGTGAACATAGGCCAGGAGTTGGGAATTGGCCTGATGGGTTTGGGCCATCCGAGTGGGAAGGTTAGGGTGGGTATGGGACTTATTCAAGACACTTGCCATACATTTGTCACACCATATGCAGGCTCCATAACACATGCTAACATTTCAATACTGATAACTCACAATCTTGAACTGGCTCACTAAATAAACAACCTGCTCCTCTGATGATTTCAACCCACAGACTACGCCAACATTCGCAAAGAAATGGGTGTCACACATTTATTTGCCATTCTATACATGGGGTGTGGTCATTTTAGTAAAAGGTGAAGCTGCTTAGGGTGTGCGCTTCACACTCAGTCCGGGGAGTTATGTCATGATATGGGTCGAGGGGGACAACACCACGTACAACTGTTAACTGCTATGGCCCCAATGTGGCCGATCCCAGCTTCTTTGATACATTACGGAGGGCGGTGATGGTCACGGATCCCATATCGCTAATAAGGGCCAAGGACTTTACCGATCTCCTCCATGACTCCCTTGATCGATCCCAAGTTACTACTCAGGGTAGTACACTGGTGTCAGCTCGACTACTGGACATCATTGTGGATCACATGCTGGTGGATGTGTGGTGACACCGAAACCCAGAAGGGGTCGAGGACACCTACTCCACTGTCCATGGACTGTGGTCTAGTCTTTATTACTGGCTGATCTCCACGGATGTAAACCCCTTGTTCACGGGGGTGCAACACCTCGCCCGCACACTATCCGACCACTCACCAGTGGTGTTAGACATGAGGCCTCATGTGGTGTGACTTTCGGGGGGGAGGAGTTGCAGACTGACCACAGGGGCTCTTCCTGATGATGTCTTCACAACAGAGCTGCAGGGCACTATTGTGACTATTTCGATATAGGATTAGTGGATAACATGGAAACACTCTGGGAGGGATTTAAGGCCACCATAAGAGGGGTGTGTACTGCTGACCATAACAGGATCTAAATGTTTTTTTGGACACATCTTTGACAATTGGAGCCAGAGGTGAAACTTGGCAAGGCGGACTCACCCGCAATTCAAGTTAGACTTGGAGACAAACTCACAAGTTTCCTTATATCTGAGGCCACTACACTTAAAACCTATAAGTCACCCCTAAGGCAGGCCTTCAATCCTGAAGGCAGCGTGCTCGGTTAGAAGTGCTCGGGTGCCCCTGCATGAGCAGGGCACCCCTACAACCCTAGGAGTCCATTCTCCCGGGTTGTAAGTGCATCAGCCATTACAATATATAGAGTGGCCATGCGTCATTACGCGATGGCTATCTCTAAACTGGCTGTAACAAACCCTGTTGTGTTTGGTATCAAGCATGTTGGAATTATTCCCCCACACCGTAAACGGTGTGGGAGGTATGATTCCATGCACTGTAAAGCTCTTTATCCAGTTATGATCTTCGAACAGTGTCTTATGTCCTACCAATGAGCCACTGCAGAATGGCATTGATGTAGCTCAGCTCATAAACCTATCTTGTTCCTACGTTTTCCCACATCCTGTTTTAAATTTAGGAAAACCAGCACGTTTGTCATTAGGAACAAGGGGATTGAATTGAGGTGCTAAGTAATTTACTGTTAAAGCTGTGCACAAATTACTATTCTGAAGTAATCAAGATCCTTATGGATTAAGATGATGTTCCCAGAAGTGCTCTGTTCCTAAGTGTGTAAAATGTAGATGTGAAATAAAAGTACATACTTTTGCTTGATCCCTGGTCTAACAACTATTGTGGGTTGTGATCTGGTAAGGCGAGAATATAAGACTGTTCCTCAGCTCTTGTCAGTCATGAGTGGGAAATATGAAACAGTTAATTAATGGAAGGTGCCCACCTTTGAGATTTCGATCTGGCTTGCTTCTCAAATGCCAACCCCCTAATCTTCAACCTCTTCGGCTAAAGAGAAAGGAGGGAGAGTAATGGGTGCTGAAAAAATGGTGTGCCTGGTTTGACTGTGTGGCCTGTGAGGGAAAGTTTTCCAAATGTTGAGCTCTAATTCCTCCTTCCTCTGATGTCAATGTTTACTGGTCATAGCACCAAAGGCTTACCAAGCAGGTTTCAAAAATAAGAACTGCAGACAAAAAGTCAGAGTAACTTTACACCTGCTAAGAATCACCCTCGAGGTGCAATCAGCACTCATTTGATCAGAGAAACAGATGCCTTTTCTGCCCTTCACGATTCATTATCTTTTGAATACTAAGTCCCTAAACGAGTCCCAAGGAGTCTTATGTGTGTTAATTCTTGATGTGGTGATCATCCACTCTGGCTAGATATTTACTGTGACATGGTGTCTCTTAATGCTAATGCTGGGGGAAATCATTCAAAGATGACACTTATGCAGGAAGAAAGATCCATAAGAGGAACAACTTACTCTCAAGAAAACATATTCGGATGGGTACTCCAGTATCCCCTAGATTCATCATTGCCCTTATATGTCCCCATTTTCTGAAACCACTATACTATTTTTGGCCAAACACAGGAGACTCCGCACTCAATACATATGAAAGTTTCTGATAATGTGCCAAACAGTTGGCCAAAATTCAAGAGCATATACACACTTCAAACACCTCACAGACTCGATGATTTTTCTTTAAAAGTTGATTTCTTTATTCATCATCATCTCTTTGTTTTGAAAGTTTCTTGTATTTACGGTAGCCAACACGTTTCGTCCCGTCCGGGACTTCTTCAGGGCTCGTATAAGTATTCTGTGTGTGTATCACAATAGCTGCATAAATCTTAGATTACTTACTGCATGAATCTTAGATTACTTGCAGAGTGCATTCAAATTGAAGTCTATCTAGATCCTTGGTGACTTTGAATACGTGAATCTTCCATCCATGGTTGCACCTTGGGTCGGTTGCCCCTCTCTGGTCCACCATGTGTCACGTCCCGCTTGAGTGGGGGGAGGAATAGGTGATTTCCGGTTTGAGGGAGGTTAGCGGTCTAGTGACCACTCTCCCCCACCATAAAACCGGATGTCCTGTTCAATGCGCAGCGGACGCGCCAAAGGCAAGCTCGTCCGCGCCTGGACGATGCCAGGAACCTTGCCGGTTCCTCCCAAAATTCCGCACTGATCACTAGTATTCCTTACTCCAGCAAAACACTATACGAACTAAGGCGAGCTCCATTACGCCCCCGATGGAGCCCCGGCAAAGACAATGCGTGGTCCCGGCCTGCGCCTGAAGACCCTTTCTCATGCTTATACTGCCAGTTCCAATGCAGCTCCACTAATAGTAATGTAGCATTGGTATGCAGCCCCATTCTACCTCCATCTACCCTTAAGGAGGCTTCCCCTCTTTCCCTGGAACCAGGAAAGGTGTCTAACAGACCCTCCAAAGGATGGAAGGGTGTTTTATGTAATGTGAGATCCCTCCCTAAAATCCTATAGAGGTATGGGGTTTACTCATCTCGGTAAATCCTGACCTAGGGTTTCTGTCCGAGATATTGGCTTAAGCCGCACTTCACTCCTACCGTCGCCTTAGTGCTACCACCTGGTTATAGGCTACTCAGGATAGATAGACATTTAAAAGGGGAAGGGGATTGCCATCATTTATAAAGATGGCATTTCAGTCTCAATACTTGTGCAACGTTGTAACGCCAACATAGAAATCTTGGTCTTTCGCATTGATTTCCATCCGCAACTTAGCTGGAAAGGTGCCTTAGTGTACCGGCCTCCCGGTCCGTTGGCAGACTTCTCTATCCAGTTTATGGAAATTATTGCTCTCTATGTAATCTCGACAAACACATTTTTATAGCTGGGCGGCTTTAATGTGCACAGTGAATGCGAAACATTCCCTGACACATCGATGTTTCTTGCAGACCTTGCTCTCCTAGGCCTTACTAAGCTTAATGATGGCCCGACCCACTCTGCTGGTCACACACTGGATATTATTTTTTCCAACGCCTCTAGTATCCGGTGTGAATCCTCCCCAACCTCTGACTTGATCAGACCATGCTTCCATGGAATTCACTATTCAGGGCCCAAGCGGGACTGCTGCTCCTCCTGCTTTCGCCCCCAGCGTCCGCAGACAGTGGCATAAGATTTCCCCAGATAGCTTCCAGGCAGCTTTCTCACCATCCTGGGAAGCTGAAGCTGAACCTCTCCATATTGAGGAGGGACTAGCCAGATACAATACAGTGGTCACTAGGATCATTGGCCTGCTTGCATCCCTCAAATCATTCTTGAATACTGCCAGGCACCCTCAGTCAGCTTGGTATTCAACCTAGCTTTGTGCCGAAAAACGAAAGTTCAAAAATCTGGAGAGACGTTGGCTCAGGGCCCAGGAAACGAAGGAAAAAGATTCTTTCAAGAATGCCCTCTCCTCCTATCACAAAAATATAAAAAGAGCACGAAAAATGTTCATCGATCAACAGTTAGTCAAAGCAGAGAACACTCCTAAAACTCTATTTCAGATACTGAAATCTTTCACCATTCCTAAGGCCAGTGATAATCCGGAGACCTTCTCTCAAGCCCTCTGTGACGACATCGCCCAATACTTCTCACAGACAATTGACCTTATCTATGATAAGATCGCTCCCCTTGGGAACAAACAAGTGATTGCAACTTCTCCCGATCCCCTGGCTATTGCCACCCCGCAACTGCTTGAAAGCTTTCCTCCTATGTCAACTGAGGAGACGCTAGCCTTACTTCGTTCGGTTAATTCTGACTCTCCCCTGGATGTCATCACAGCAAAAGAAGCCTTCTCCCTTTTCAACCAACTTTCTTTAACCGTAGGCACAATCCTTAACCTCTCTATGTAAGAGGGTCAACTTCCACGGGTTTGGAAGGCGGCTCAGGTCCTCCCTATTTGTAAAAACCCTAAGGTCCCAATGGAAGAAATCTCCAATCTCCGCCCCATTTCTCTATTACCACGCCGAAGCTAAGTCCTGGAAAAATACATTAATCAACATCTATCTGCCCATTTCGAAAATTATGGCTGCCTGGACCTATCTCAATCTGGTTTTAGGCCCAAATACAGTACGGAGTCGGCCCTATTGGAGGTCACGGACAACATTAGAATCCTCGTGCTGTTAGAACTTTCTGCCACGTTCGGCATGGTGTCACACCAGATCCTGCTTAGGAGATTGGACTTAGAGGACCTGCCCTTCAGTGGATTATTAGCTTCCTGGCCTCCCACACTCAGACTGTCAATTTTGGACTTTTTCGGTCTAAGACGATGAAATTGACCAAGGATGTTCCTCATGGCTCTTGTTGGAGCCCTACATTGTTTAACATCTATATTGCCCCCTTGGCCAAACTTCACAGATCCTGCAGCTTCCTGCCCATTTCTTATGCTGATGACACCCAGCTCCTCTTTTCCTTTGACAAATCCTCCTTGTCGGCTTTGTCCACCATTGCTGAGGGAATGACTGCTATAGCAGAATGGATGAAAAGTAATTTTCTCCGAATTAATGCAGGAAAGACTGAGATTATGCTTTTTGGAGATGCCCCTCTACTATGGGCCCCAGATTGGTGGCCAGCAGTCCTTGGCATCCCTCCTGTGTCTCAAGCCCCATTCAAAAACGTAAGTATCCGCCTAGATCGTGCCTTAACATTAAAGGAGCATGCCACGCACACTGCCGGCACTTGCTTCTATGTTTTGGGTTTGCTACGACAAGTCTTTCCTTTTCAGCCAGACTATACCTGAAAAACTCTCATCCAGACCAGAAAGCTCTCCTGGTCTCTGCGAATGAGTCATCCGTCAGCAGGTTGCAGGTGGTACAGAATACGGCTGCGCGACTAGTCACAAATTCTCCTTTCAAAACCCCTTCTCTTCCCCTGCTCCTTAAGCTCCACTGGCTCACAATCTGCAAGCGCGTCAAATTCAAAGTCTGCTGTATTGTCCATAAAGCCTTGCATAATAAAGGCTCTCTCTAGGAAACGTAAGCCTTATGCTCCTCTAGGACCCTCAGGTCAGGCAGCAAATCATTTCTCTTAGTTCCCAGGGTTAGGAAAACGAGACCAGGAGGGAAATCTCTTTCCCTCCTGCCTCGGTCCTCTGTACTGCAACCAGGTTCCCATACACCAGAGACAATGCCCTGACTATCCGCGCTTCAGGAAACTTCTAGCCCGCTAGCAGCTCCGTCCAAAGCACAGAGATACCCCTCCGGGGGTGATTAAGGCGCTCCATAAAATCCATAAATATATATATTTTTTTAAATAAACATGGTGGGACGAGACCCATTATGGTCCAGTGAGTAACATCGCTCACAAGTAGCGTCTGGCACCAAGATAGCAGGCATACTATTTTTGGTAATTTTTTTCATGCCTGTGTAGTAACCTGTGAAATTCTGTCTTTCGACCTAGACTTTGAAAAGGGATAAAGTACAAGTTCTGTGAAGGTGTTCCGGGCTGTATGGAGGGCTAATCCTTATCCGCTCGCAGGAGAGGAATTTTGTTTGTTTGGGGCAACAGATCACCGACGGGACTCGAAGGTCCAGGAGCCCTCTGCACACTTGCGCCCGCCCACAAGCGATACTACACTCCGCGCGGCCTCCGCTACGCGGGACGCGCGCAGGCACGCGCCGGGCGAAGCCCGGGCCAAGGGCAGGCCCGTTTGACTCCGTTGGAGGCTGGAGGAGGCTGGGCTGGGTCCCCTCTCTAACGTCGACATCTTGAAAGACAATGTAAGTTTACTTACCTGCGTGTGTTTCTTAAATCATTTAATCTGTATTAACGCAGTAGTCCAACAAGCCTGATATGGCTGGACGCGCAGGCAAGGTGAGGAAGGCTGCAATGGGAGGTTATGTGGCCGGGACACTCGACCAATTCATCACAAGGGCCTCTTTGGTTATGGCGCACGAAATCGAACTTACGGAGCGCCGCCTCTCTCTAGATCCAGCATTTTGCAAACGATCCTCTCTGGGAAATTTAATGTTGTCTGCCACCCCGGAGCGACACTCAAATGCTAGAATAGAACTAGTGACTTCAAGTCACAACAGTAGCATAACATCGGAGGACATGGTGAACACCAGGACTGATGGGGCTCCCAGTGTGCAGGCCCAAAGTAATATCAACATACCAGTAACTGCACCTGGGGGGGTATCCACCCGCGCATCCACAATGATTGCTCTCGAGGTTGCGCCACCTCTAACAGGGCACATATCAGGAGCGATCCCAAAGATGAAGCGAGGCGGGGGTGCTTCAAAGGGAAAACACCCCAAGGTGGCGAAAGCAAAGAATATGGGCAATTCAGCATGTGCGGCATACATTATTCCTGAACCCCAGACGGTGGCATCAAGTACCTCATCTAACATCCCTTCTGTCGGTACTCCGGTTATATTGGATGAGGATTTTGGACTAAAAGTAGGCAGACTTATCACTCCTCTATGCAGCCCATCCTGGCAAGACTGTCGTCAATTGAGGACAAATTAAAGAAACTCGAACAATTGAGCATATCAAATCTTGAGTGTATTAAGAAGAACCTGCCTACAATCAATCAAGATAAGAACTTGTCGTCAAGTGGCACAAGGAACATGATCCCCCATATATCGGAACATGATCCCACGGAAGGTACTTTGCGGGCCTGCGTTGGAACCGGACTGTGTTCAAAGGATGATGTAGTTTCTCAGGGAACCATGGACACAGTTAAGGGTAAAATCACAGACCATCATGTGCGGGGAGGGGGTATAGTTAAAACCGTGCAGGGGAGACGGAAGGGACTTCTAAATATTGATGAGCACAAGAATTTGTTACCACAAATTGATTTACCACCAGAGTCTACACCCAATGTTGTTGTCCTGACAGGGGTCGCAGAATTAGAGAAGGGCAGTGTGGAATTGTTTGTTGAATTGAAGAATAAAACAATTCAAAGGTTGAATGCGAACAGACCCTTCCCTTCACACATGCACAACCATATTCTGTTCGCATGCAGAGTTAGCTGGGTGGGCAGGATAGGAAAGATATACCGGGTGACTGTATTGTCATAAATGTTAGAGATATGCGAGTAGTGCAATACATTTGTGGGAGGTGGACCCATATCACAAGAACTAGAATTCAGCCACTTGACCTTACTTACTTTTATACCCCCAAACACAACGAGTGAACCCTGTTTGTAATGGAAATGTCTTTGAAAGGGGTTCTGGGGGAAATAATGTCAGAAACGGGACTGGGATAGATGGCTATGGTTTTGTCTCCAGTATCCCCCTTAGCAACAGGTACAGCGCACTTGGTATGGTGGATTGACTTACTCCAAATACTATTAACCTCCAGAGTGTTCTCATTCTGGACAGAGGAGTAGAGGTTACGAGGCAACAACCTGACAACAATCCGATCAATGTGTATTCTGGGGGGCCTGCAAAGTTTACCAAATATAATATAGACTGTGCCTGTAAGAAAACGGGATATGTTATTGCTGCCACCAAAATCAACCACCCTACACGTAGTAAGGGTGAACTTCACCCCGAGCATAATATAACTCTGAAAAGAGGAGAAAGGGAGGAGATTCTGGAAAGTAAACATCAGGCTAGTCAATACAGACTGATTACAGCTGAAGGGTATAGTGAAATAAGGAGCCCATTCGGAGATGTTACCTTTCAAGTAGCTGCTAGCCCAAAAATTAACAAATCAGAAATGGGTAATATTCTCAAGCTAATGTCGTGGAATATCGCTGGGCTTTCTTCTAGAGTAAGGGACCCCACTTGGTTAACATTCATACAGGACTTTTCCATCATCTGTTTGCAGGAATCATGGGCAACCGAGCCCATACACATAAATGGTTACCGCACTTTCCATACCCCTGCCAGTCCGAGCATAAGGGGACGGAACAAAGGGGGACTATGTACTTGCGTGTCTAACCTTTTGAACGATCTGGCAGTGAAATTTGAAAATGGATCTGGACATTATCAGATACTGCTAGTAAGCGATGAGGGAAAAAAGAAAACAGTCTTAATACATTTTTATAATAACATCCCGAAATCGGAAATTAATAAGGTATTAGAAAAGTTATGTCAAACCCTGAAGCACTCTGAAGAACATCTGTCTGGGGACATGTGCGTAATATGGGTCGGCGATTTCAACTGTTTTCTATGCCCATAGGCATTTGTGGTTTGGGCACAGACAAAGATGACCCCCTAACACATTTTTCCCACACTACTCTGGGCAACTGGCTGAATGAACTAACCTTTCAATTTGACCTGGGCTTTGCAAAGAAATTATGCATCCCCCAGTCCCTTTTAAGCCAACTTTTATCGGGAGGGGGTGCAAATCAGTAGTTAACTTCGATCTCATGTCAAATCAGTACTCTTGTCATGTTTCTACTTGTGAAACATTTGACATTGTGACGAGTGACCACCTTTCAAATAGGCTACTTTTTTCTCTTGCAGGGAGTAAAAAAATATCTAAAGTAATAGAACAAACATATAATTATAAACGAAATCTCGCAAGGACTAATGGATATGCCATAAAATGGAATAAAGTGGAACCCACTGCCTTTTTTGAAACCCTTGAAAAAAATAAATATAAGGAATTCGAAACATGTCTAGTGCAGACAGGCAAAAATGCCCTAGTCACCGAGGCTTTCCTTAGAATTACTGAGGAAATACGAAAACTCCTCACAGGGACACAGAAACAGGGCATGACTAAGGTACACGGGTGGTTTGATAGGGATTGCAGCAAGGCCCATGCTCACTTATTGAAGGTATTAAAACGTGAGCCGACTAGCAAGGATGAAGTGAGGCTGGCTAGAACTGACTACCAACGAGCAGTCAAAAAGCGTAAGAGTCAGTTGAAACTGGAAGCATGGCAGGCGTTACATCAAGCCTGCTTAACCAAGGACAACATAGGCTTCCGGAAGGCTGTTAATGCTCCTTTTTTGCAGATAGGGCAACCGATACAATTGAAGTGGCAATTACGGAAGATAGATGGGTTAACTATTTTAAGGACCTCTATCAGGCAGATGATCCAACTGAGAGTGAGGGAACTGGCATAATTGAACGAGATGAAAATGTGAATCATGCGTCTTTTCCCCATAACATTGAATTCTCGCTTGCAGAAGTTTTAACTGCTATTAATGAGAGTGCCGCAGGGAAAGCCCCAGGTCCCGACGGCGTGTCAGTGGACATATAGAAATCTAACACTGAATTATGGGCCCCACTCCTAACCAATGTCTTGAACAGCTGTAATAAATATAGGTTCTTTCCCACCTGGTCAGAGGCTATTGTGATTCCCATCTTCAAAAAGGATGGCCGAAATGAACCTAAGTGTTATCGTCCAATATCATTACTGGACTCACTTATGAAAGTTGCTGGGAGGGTCATACTAAATAAATTACAACTTTGGGTGGAAGAAAGGGGCATACTTTCAAAGTTCCAATATGGGTTTAGGGCAGGACTCGGAACGACAGAACAAGGATTAAACTTAGCACTGATTATAGCTAAATATGTGTCAGCCAAAAGGGAAAATTTGTTAACGTTTGTCGATCTGAGTACAGCCTTCGATTGTTTAAACCATGACAAACTCTGGAGCACCTTGTCACAAATGGGTGTGGACCCAAATGTGCTCATATTTATTAAGGAGTTATACCGGGGGGCGGGGCGGGGGTGCGGTACGGGAAGCAGGGCGAGTGTACAGCCAAGTTCAGCATAAACAAAGGAGTTAGACAAGGATGCATACTCGCACCGTTCTTGTTCAACTTATACATAAACAGTGTAGGTTCCCACCTGGTTCAGGATAAGCAGGACTACCCTCAGATCAGGAATGCCCCAGTCCCCATATTACTATATGCGGATGACGCAGTAATAATGGCACGGACCCAGATAGGCCTCCAAAGAGCTATCACCAAATTCTCAAATTATATGAATGACAGAGGTTTAAAAATAAATATAAGCAAAACGTTTACTATGTGTTGTACTATAAATAAAACCACTACATGTAAAACTTTTATTTCAAATACGAAAATAGATACGATTGATAAATTCTTGTATCTGGGCATTAACTCTGAGAAATTGCGCACCTGGTCATCTGCGGCACATGCGAGAAAATTGGCTTTCTCCAGAGCCATAGGTGCTGTTCGTAATTTTTCTAACAAGTTGGGTGGACGACCAGTTCCAGAGCTTGTGGACATATATAAATCTAAATGTGTATCCACAGCGATATATGGGGCGGGGATCTGGGGAATAGCAGAAGTTCACAAAATACAACTTTGTGAGAATGCGTTTTTGCGCTATCTCCTAGCCGTCCCGGGTTCCACCTCTACTTATGCATGCCATAAGGAACTTGGCCTGCCATATATATCGGACCTCATTAAACTTTATCCCCTTCTTTTATGGCATAAGGTGTGGTCAACTGACGAGACCAGCTTTAACAGAGATATAATTAAGGATTGCCTCAATTCAGAGGGGGTTACCAGGATGTCCTGGATTAAGTATGTAAAGAAATTATTTTATGACATTGGTTACCCAGAATATTTTGATTCCCCAAACTGCCTAGAAACTGTATCAAGGAAGAGCTTGAAAGAAACTTGTTTACATTTTCTAGAGAATAAGCGCTGGCTTACAGAGAAATGTAAGACCTCAGTTATGGAGAACCACCTGATGCTTCAAGGCCAGGGAATTCAACCGTATCTAATACAGATCCAAAGTTGCTATTCACGCATGTTACTTACACGTTTTCTTGGGGGGACTTTTTTTAGACTGGTTACATTCCCAGAGGTAAACTCTTGGTCTAAAAATTTGACACTATGTCCATGCGATGATATTTCTGTTCAATCAATGTTACACTGCATACTTTTTATGTTAAGACTTGCCAAGGAGAAGATTTCTAATATTTATCTTGAAAAAGTGGGGATTTAGACAATGTAGAACAGCACTTTTGAGGCTTCAAATGCTGGAGAATTAACTGATTATGTTGCTCATGTCGTCATTTTTAAAAGCCGTAATCAGACACAGGATTACAATGAATTAATTCATAATTATCTGTGAGTTAGTTTAATATTTCTATGTACATAATATGAGCTGCTTTTTTATTATATTATGATGATCTATAGTAATGTTTATGTAACTTTTCTGGTAAACTTTTTTAATCTGTTTTTTACTGTGCTTTTATGGTTTTAATCAAAATCGAATAAAGCAGTCTTTGAACTTGAAATTGAACTAACTTGATCTTGGTTCCTAGGTTAAGAAACCCTTTTTCAAATTATTCCTCCAGACGTTCTACCATTATGTGTCAAAGTTGCGGCTAATTTTTCAGCAGTCATTTTTTTTGCTTAAATGCAGATTCTAAGCGGGAGTGTAGATGTATGGGGTGCATGGAATGCTCATGGAGTTGCTTCAGTTGCTGCATATGACCCTCACCAATTATGCAAATAGCTGGGCAATATAAACCAAAGCGATCTGTTTAGTAAAACATACAAAGTAAATATTAATTATTTACTGTCGAGCTAAGTAATGAATGTAATTTTTTGGTATATAAGGTTTATAACTTCTCTCAGGTGCTGCACCTCGGTTACGAGTCAGTCGATATTTGTAAAGAGATTTTAGGAGCACCCTAAAATACTATAAATTGAACACTTAACATGAATTTTTCCTTCTTGAACCTCTAATGAAATCACAAATCCGATTCATAAATCCATTCTGCCTAGTAAATAAAATGGCAGCCAGATATTTATTTGATTACTAACTAAATTAATTCAGGTTATTCCTCAACACCGGAGTAAATTTTGCCATGCATAAATGGAAATGTTTCTTAACAAAACAGTGTTTGTTTCCTGCTGTAGTTGAGGAAAGCCCGTGGAAATAACTATGCTAACTATGTTTCCTTGTGGCTTTATCTAGGTCCCCTTTACTCCCAAGACAGGATCCTACAGGCCATGGGGAATATCACACTTGCTTTCCATCTTCTTTGTGAGCGTGCTGACCCAAACTCCTTTTGGCTTCCCTACATCATGAGTTTGCCCAGTGATTATGATACACCACTCTATTTTGAAGAAGATGATGTACAGTATCTTCAGTCGACGCAAGCCATTCAAGATGTCTACAGCCAGTATAAAAACACAGCTCGACAGTATGCTTATTTTTACAAAGTCATTCAGGTAGGTTGAAAGGTCTGTTTTGCATTGCTTCTTACAAGTAAGTGTTAGTAGGCAAAAACAACTGTGCTTACTGCTTGAGGCAACATTCATAAATTCCCCCTCAGACGCTGTCCCAGATTCAGTTGAGCAAACCTTGCAGGTACCTTGTGTGCCTCTATATTTGTGTAGTGGAAATGGTGATGTCTGATTGATCTGCATTTACTCTAATAGGCACTTAAACTGCGTGTTACCATAGCTACTTTCTTTGTTCCCCTTAGGACACAAAGGTTTTAACACTTTTACAGATGGTTTTACTTAGGGTGGGTTTTGGCTGAACTCCTTTTCTGAAGGTTGAATAGCTTTCTTGTCTCTCACTTACCTCCTCCGATAGATTTCCTCTCTATTTTGTGTGCATTTGAGAAATCATTTTCTTTTCCTTCCCTCCATTCCCCCACCCCCCTCACATTTCTCACTCCCACAAGGATCTTCTTGCTCCTCGGCAAACACCCCCCCCCCCCCCTAGCCCCCCTTCCTCTTTCACCACCCACAGCATTATTGCTGGATGGTTGCCCATGTGTGTGCATGCGCGGAGGGCTTCTAGAAATTGTTTTTTTTTTATTTAAACAAAACCCATTCTAAGATTGGTGCCGTAGCCGACCATCTTTGAATGGCATTTGTTGAAACATAACAAAATGCACTTGAACTGGCTTTTGTAGTTGCAAGCCCTTCTACAGTGACTATCTTTTAATGCTTTATTAACCCAGGACGAGATGGCCACAGTGGATGTGCACTCTTTTGCAATGGGGCATCTGTCATAGCGTTTGTATGATTTGTCATCCAGAATGTCTCACTGTGGAGAAGTGCATCATTTGGCAAGAAATGCCTTTCAGGAGAGTGTGGCACTGTAATGCTCTTGTCTGTGAGCAAAGTTGACCCTTCTGTGACATTTTGTTCTTCAGCTAAGAGCTCACTCTGAATTGATGCCCTAACCTAGCAGGAACATTGGGGTAGATGAGGGGCATGTTCTTGACCATTAGTCTGGCATTTCAACACAGTCACCTCCGGGTGTCACTGAAGCATAGACATGCTTCCCTCTGTTTTTATATGAAATCAAGGGCTTCACTGTCAAGACTCCGTGCAGTGCCTGTTTAACATCTGAGCACTTTCCCTGCTAGGTTCTTCCTGTGAGCACATTTACTTCTAATTTGCGACATGCGCAGCCATCGACTTTATTAATGCTTGTGACAACTATCCCCATTGTGACATAGAATTGTATTGTGGATCCCTCAACCTCCCACACTAAGAGAAAAGCACCACAACAAGGGTAAGATCTGAATGCCACTTAAGCATCTTAAACAGAAGTTTCTATTGTGAATGATAATTCTGTCCAGGGTTATGAGCCTGTTAATCCAAGAGTAGGTGGTCACTCAGAAAATCCGATTCCTCATACTTTTCACGGTAGTCAATCAAGTGTTAAACCTAATTTCAAAAATGTTATCGCTACACATGGTCATTACAGAGGAAGATCATGCTTAGGAAATTGAATCCAGTCTTACAAGAGTCATATCATGCGCTCCATCTCGACTGGCAAAAAACGACCTCATAAGGGAAGCAACAGTATTTTCTTCTTCCAGCCTGGGTATATATTCATGCCAGAATCAACATAGTCCTTGCCTTCTAGGATATCTCCAGTAGACTCTATGGTAACCTTCAACAAAGTGACGAATAGGACATCAGCAAAATGGTTCCTCTTGATTGAACATTTTTTTTTCGGTTGCCCTGCGGACCCCAGATGGAAAGAATGGTGGCCTGCTGCCATGTTTCCTCCTGCCAGCGATTAAGAGGTTGCTAAAAATCTGGGCATCCAGATCGACAACAGCCTCTCCTTTAGGGCCCAGGTGTCTGGTCTAACCGGCAGGTGTTTTGCGATCCTGAAGATGTTGAGGAAATTTCTGCCGCTCTTATCCTTAGAGCATAGAAGGATCACGGTACAGGCCTTGATAGGCTCCCGCCTGGACTATTCCAACATACTGTACCTAGGCCTCCCGGATTTCCCCCTTGCGCGTCTCCAGGTTGTGCAGAACTCAGCGGCTCGGGCCATTTTTGGCCTCACTAGGAGAGCCAGGGCCAGTGAACTTCTTAGATCTCTTCACTGGCTTCCCATCAAGAAGCGGATCACTTTCAAGGCCCTGGCCATTGCCTTTAAAGCCCTTCATGGTACTGGAGCCCGTTATCTTCAGAAATGGATCAGCTTCTATCTGCCTTCCAGATCCCTGCGCTCCTCTACCCAGGCCAGGGCAGCTACCCCTGTGATTCGACGTGCCCGTTGTGGTGGGCGTTCCTTCAAACATCTTGCCCCTCGACTATGGAACGCGCTTCCTCTTTCTCTCAGATCCAACACCAATCTGCTGACTTTCAGGAGGGACTTGACCCTGCTTTTCACGCAATAACTTGCTCTTTTATGAGCTTTGTCCTTTCTCTCGCTCCCTCTTCTTCCATGGGTCCGTGAGGTTCTTTCAGCGCCGGGACACTCTTCGGAGTAGCCGTGCTCTATAAAAGTACCCCCGTTAACATAACATAACATAACATTCATTTTCTTTGAAACACTACACCCAAAACCTCCAACAACACCTCTATTTACTGATTCTGGAACTACTGGAATCCGCAAAGCAAGATTTTCTTGCTTCAGCTACCATTAAATCTGACATTCTTGGTGGCAGGACAAATACTAAAATACTGAACAGAATCCTCTGTTTCTGAAGAGCACTCCTCCATATTTTCTGATTGTTTCAGCAGTCCTACTTTCCACTGCTCCACTTTGATTAAGAAACTAGAAAGCTTTTTTTATGGATCTAAGGATCCCCTGCATAGCCCTCTCTAAATGCTTCAAGTCTACATATGACTGGGATTACAGCAACAGACATTAAATTCTAAAAGAGCGATTCCTGTTTAATCATTATTAACGAATAGTGGTAAAACACGCAAGGTGGACCCTGTGTATGCCTCGGGAAATGGACGCTCTGCAGCACCCCGATCCAACATTTGCTATGCTGGGGGAGAGCGCAGTCTCTACTTCCCCCAACAACGAGGGCGGAGCTGTGGAGCTGCGAGGATACATTGGTAATGAGGAGTTGGAACAAAAGGATCACAGCGCAGATCCTGCTGTGGGTGAGAACGATGCTGTGCCAAGTAGTGGCACTGAGAGGTGGAGAAGCGTGGCTCAATGGTTAGAGCGGCAGACCCTGATGCAAAGGTCTGGCCCGGGACCAGGGTTCAATTCCCGCCTCGGCGGTTCTTGGACTCAATTTCCCTGGACCTGATAAGTCTCGCCTCGGTGTCTAGTCTAAGCATGGGTCGCACTCTGTGAATCTGGGCAATAGCTTGCTTAATCTCCACAACGGCCCCAGCAGCGCTTGGATGCCTGGCTTCAGCTTGGTGGTGCCCAGGAGTGGAGATTTCACAGGAAAGCCAGGATGGGTTCCACAGCGGTATGAATACAGCGCTACCAGACCTCTGGGTAGAAGTGCGCTATATAAATACAAACACATTTACATTTACTGAAAGGCTTTTATAAGTGGAATATCATAGGTATCTCAACCTTGGATGACATAATGGAGGGCACCATGCTGAAATCATACTCTACCCCTCAGGAGCAATTTTACTTGCACCACAGCAAATTCTATTGATTCCTTTAATTAAACCACTCCTTGGCACCAAACATATAGGGGCTAGAAGAACTTCCGGAGTATGATCTGCTTGAGGATAAACTGCTCCTGGGGGAATTAGAAACACATAAGCTCACCCAAGTTTACCTGACTATAATAAACCATATGCTGACTCCTCAGATTTATTGCGTGCAGCCTGGGAGCGAGAAGTGGGGACACTTGCAGATGAGGACTGGACAGAGACCAGAGCATCTCCAAGACACTCCGCAACTACATCCCAATTACGGCACATACAACTGAAATACCTCCATTGAGTATACCTCTCAAGGCAAAAGCTCCAGACAGAGGGAACCATTGACTCCCTCTCCTGCCTTTGGTGTAGGGCATCAGAGGGTATCTTCCTACACTCAGTATGGGTGTTCTGACATACAAACACACTGGAGGCAGATTCTCACGTCTAGTCCATGTATTGGAGTGCCCCATGCCGCGAGATCCCAAACTGATCCTTTTACATATCTCAGCAGAGTTTAAGGGCAACCGATATGCGTTTACTTTCCTATGACTGGGCTTGACAGTGGCTAAGAGAAACACTGCACGCCACTGAAAAGCCACCAACCCTCCCTCACTTGTAGAGTGGAAGACGTGCCTATACTGGTGCCTAAATAGAATGAAGCTGAAATACTAAGCGGGGGTGCCCCCAAAAATGCACCACAATCTTGCAAAACTTGGCTGCTAAAAGGGGGATTACTACCACACGCCCGGACAGTCCTACGAATGCACTGCATTTGGAAATTCTTAACTATGGAAAGTTGGGAGACTGGTGCAGCTTCGGGGACCATTTTCTTGTATTCATGCAGGCAATCCTGTTTATAGGGGTTGGGCAGGTGCAATACGGGAAGCTTGCCACCTTGTTGTATGGTTCTCGCATTGTATTACAGTGCAGTTTTTTCACTGTCAAAGATATAAAATCAATAAAATGAATTTTCAAAAAAAAGTAATAAGGCGCATACATTTGGGAAAAAGTTATGTAGCTCCTCTGCTGCCTGCTTGACAGCGGATTGTTTTATATCTTTGTTAGAACACTGCAATATGTCCTTGGGAGCACTTGTAGAATGGGTTACTAAAGTCTTGCCAAGGGACTTTCAAGAGGCCAAGGAAGGCGCTATTAACATGGATCAGATTATCAGTACTTCAAAAGTAGCGGGCTGATCCCCTAGCTGATATTTGCATGGCATCTCCATGCACATTTCCTTATGACTATATTTGTGTGCGAAAACCGAATGCACAATAGAAATACTAAATCCTATTTTTCCTGAACCACTTCTTTTCACTCATATGTGAATAATGAGATTGGAAAAAAAGAAAACTGAAGCATTAGTCTTTTTTTTTTTTTTTAAATCACTGTTTTGGAACAGTTATGTGACTACAACAACGTCACCGATTTTTATATTCTTTTCAGCTGGAACTGTTGATTATAAAAGAGAGCTCTAGATTTGGAAACTTTGTGGGCCAATTTTCAGAACCTTATTCAAGATCAGCTTTTTCATGCGTCTGCCTGTTTTCCCTGTTCTTTTCATTTCAAAGTACTGACGTTGATAGGTAGCACACTGGAATGGTCGGGGTCGGGGTTGGTGTAGGTCTTCTGTTAGGATAGGTTGAGGTTACAAGTAAAATAGGTGCAAGAGAGCCCCACCACCAATTGGGAACCCCTGACATTTCCAAGGCAACAGTACCCTCCTGCAACAGAAGATCAAGTTTAGATATACAAGAGGGACAAACTCTGAAAACAGAGGCAAAACAAGGGTAGTATATGATTCTGGATCCACACAAAGATAATTAAGCATTGCCCTAAACTGGCTCCACCTATCTTATTTGAGATAGTGTAAGGGAAATTGAGTGCAGACTGGATCTCCTCCCCAGAATGTCCTTGTGTTTCTGTCCTACTGCCTCCGATTGCCCTATTTGACTCTCTGGACCCATAATACATGTGATACAAGCGCCTGAATCTCCCTCTATCTTGCATGAGTGTTCCAAGAGAAGCGAAGGTGCCCAGCTCCAGAAGCCTTTAAATGGCTGTCATTTTGTATTTGGTACTTTCAGAGAGCGGTAGGCTTCAGGACATGTGAAGAAGTAACTTGACCCCTTTCATTCAATAAAACTAGCTTCGAATGTTCCTCCATCAAGGTTCCTTTGCAGCCATTCCAGGTCATAAAAATACCCTTCTCAAATAGTTTGCCACCATTTCGTTTTAAGAATCTTAGAGAATTTGAGCATAAAGTCCCCCAGTCAGTGCTACAGTCCCATCAAATTAAACTACAAAATAGGTCCAGTCTTGAATCCTTTATCTGCAATATTCATCTTCAAGCCAATACGTGCTGCATCCTCATATTAGTGTTTTGCCTCCGACTTCATTACAGCTCATGAACACTATTCTGTCAAATAATTAACATGGAAACCTAACGTGTGTAGTAACTAGAGGTACAGTCCCAAAATAATATATGGGGGATTGTGAACCTTCGACAGGAGAGTACTCATTGTTTACAGCATTTCCAGTAATACGAAACACCATACCTAGCAGACGAATATTGCAAATAAATGATACAAGGCTGGACACATCTTATTGTTGTTTAATTTGATGGGACTGTGTGCTCAGAGATGTGTTCTTTAGTAAAATTATTAGTGGGTATTCCAGTCAGCAGGATGCATGGGATACATGCCCTTTACTCTCATGAAACCTATGCTGCCGTAGTAATTACACTTGTTTGAGAACTTGCTCTTTTTATCTTCTGAAAAATATTTAAATAGTTCATATCCATATATCTGTCTTCCACCCTCTTTCGAAAACTCCCTTCTCTAATGGAGATATCTCTTCACATTTTAGACGTTCAATTTGAACAAATCTATTCAAAAGATGACCCCTCTGCGCAATTAATTACTCCGCGTACTGTTTCATACTTCATTACATTTAGGCTTTTACTAGGCCTAAAACCTACTCAGCCAAAGGTGGGGTACGGTACCCCTTGCTACTTTCGTGAGGAATTTCAATTCATCAACATTTCCAAAGCTGCTGCCTGGACTCAGTCGATACTTTTTCCAAGCAATGATGCTTGTACTCTGACTCCAGAATTGAGAGGCAAGTAGGTCACTCTTTTCTACACAAGCTATTTGGGTAGGTCTAAACTCCAGGAGGGTACTTTAGTGATGTATGTAGTAGCTAATGGAAAATGGACAGGATTTTTAAACGGCATTCTTTGGAAGCCAAAGTTGACCTGAAATTCTGTGTTGATATCTTCCAGAAACTCTGGCTGTACCTCCAAGTATTTATCAGTCTAAAAGAATCCAGCATGTATACTATAAATGTAGAACATTTTCATATATCTACTTCCTTACAAACGCATGATTAGTTCTTTAGTAAGTCATGGGTATGTCACGCTAGTAGACATATTGCCTCTTTGTCCCTTTTATTCTTGCCCCCATGTAAATCATGATCTTAAGCTTCCCGAAAGTAACAAGTAACTTTGGTTTCCCTATTAAAGAAAATGTATGATTGGTTGATTGTCTCACACACACAGTTAAAGTCCCATACATCTTTAAGTTATTATCAGTAATCCTCAATGTCATCGAGTTCCTCAGAAGTGTGATGCATGATGAATGTACTTGACTTGGAGATGCGAACTCCTACCAAACAAGTAACTTTTCCTTCATCCGCTATTCAGCCTCGCCCACTTCCCCCTGTGGTGAGTGCCAAGGACACTTTGGGGCTCATGCAATCTGAGTTAAATGTTTACTCGGGGCAACACTGTCTGAACCTTATTGTGCTGTGGGTATTATTTGATCTGGTGTCATTTTAGAGGTTTAGTGAGCCCATTTTATGGCATCCACCAATGTATTAGGGCCCTGAAAAGCCAACTTATAACATTTCTCAGGGGTTGGTTCTAATAATGATGTAAAGTTACATATCACTTCTTTCTCACGTTAGCAGGGTTTGACGCAGGCAGTCAAAACCCTGCACATCGCATTCAACTTCTCAGGGATGTATTCATTGTAGAACGAAGAATAAACATCATGCATAAATAAAAGATTTATCTCCAGTGTAATCGCTGATTCCTAGACCACTTGACCATGACCCAGCCAGCCCTCTTTGTTTACTCCCTAACACAGTGGTTGCTAGCTACGAGCTATATAAATCTCTGACCCACCTAGTAACTGTGCCCAAACTCCCACCTGATCATGACCTACTTCGATCTCTAAGCAAAGTGCATGCAACTATGGAGAATTAAGCATGCGGTGCCCAAACCATATCAGTTCCTACAACAGTAGTAAAACCTGCTGAGCCCCCTTCTAGAGTCTGCTTGCGCTTAAACATGTGCAAGCTTTTACGTTTTTTTCTGTCAATTATGCGTCATTTATAGTAAGCTATCCTGTGATGATAGATCACTACATTGTATATCCAGTAAGCCACCATTTAGACTACAAAAGTTTCCAGCAGTATCCAACAACCCCTTTTATAGCAATCATTGCACGTGCCTACATTATCTGCTGATAGGTTCGATTTCAAATACACCAGTAGCTGAAAAGTGTTACAGAATTTCCATGAGGTTTTAACTTCTAACACATTTTTCACGTCCAGGTCCGTCAGGATTTTCTTAACATCAGGGTGCACTTGTCTCGCACGCTATTTCAGGGGAAAAGACACAGTTAAATGAATGCTTACAGAGATCAGTGGCTCGAATGGTTGCCACAAGTGATTAGTGAGTGAACAGAGGAGAGAGAGAGAGAGATAGGGCGCAAGAGGGACACAGACCACGGGACTGAGAGAGCCTGGAAACACCCCAGGGATCCCAGGAGTAGAA
Organism: Lissotriton helveticus; assembly: GCF_964261635.1. Classification (NCBI taxonomy): domain Eukaryota; kingdom Metazoa; phylum Chordata; class Amphibia; order Caudata; family Salamandridae; genus Lissotriton; species Lissotriton helveticus. The sequence continues at coordinate 394,825,720 of NC_136070.1, read as the reverse complement.
GGACGAGGATTTACCAGCCTGGGAAGTCAAGGACTCTTGGGGCCTGATTGTCCCAGCCTTCCCTGCGCCCTGAGGGGGGGGCGAGAATTACACGTGTGCTATTCAAGCGCACTTCGACCCCCGCGGTGCGGGACTATAATGGACTCTTGGGGGCCTACATGTCCCAGCTTTCCTTGTGTCTTGAGGAGAAGTGGTAGAGTGACACTTGAGCTATTCAAGAATGCTTTGACACTTGCGGAGCGGGACACTTTTCCTGTAGAGGGCTCTTAGTAGTCTGCATGTCCCAGCTTTCCCTGCGCCCTGAGGAGCAAGGAGTAGTAGGAGGGGGTGAGGGTGACACTCGCGCTATACAAGTGTGCTTTGACTCGGTGGCACAGGACACGAGTGGGCTGTGCCTGGGCAAAACCCAGGCCATGGACTGGCCCATCCATGCCTGTTAGAGCCCTGACGAGGCTGCGCTGGGCCTCTCCTCTAACCCCTTTGATCTGGGACTCCTTCTTTGCTGCTTCTATCAAATAAGAAAACGAACTTAAATCCCTGTGCTAAAAGTGGGTGTTGCGTCCTTTATGACTGGCCCAACTAGCAATCGAAAGGTTTTCTCCTAGGAAGTCTCCTTATTTTTTGAGCCTATGCAGCGCGCAAGACCTGTTGTTATCTCCTATATTGGCTTTTGACATGCCCATAAATTGCCATTTGTTTGTTCTTCTACCATTTAGAAATACAAGGTTTTTATTGGTGCATTGGGTCTGATTCGCCCGCCTTTGTGTGCTTGCGTCACACACAGGCGATTTCACTCATTGTTTGCTTGCATTGGCCCTCCCAATATGTCAGCGGTTCCTCCTGGGCATCCTGATCTGCCTTTTTATTTTGTAGGTTATCAACATCGTTTTAGGCTTTCAGGCCATTTCACAGAGCAATGCTCTGTTTGGCACCTGCAAAGTGGCAATTTCTGTCTGGTAGCTGTTGACAGGGTTAGATTGGGATCAAAAATCGGCCTGGGCACACCAAAATAAAGTGGCCCACATTTGCATATTGCCTTTCTGCAAAACTACTTAAGTGAAGTTTTATGAAAGAAAGGATGCAGGGGCATGTTTCATTAACTTAGATAAAAAAATGCACAGATTAGTTCACACTGCTGGGCCACACTGGAATGCAAGTGAGACCACTTCTGCTCCGGCCCCCTGTCCCCGCTCAATCAGCATACATTAATGGGCCGCCCATCTGCCTCTAGAAAGGCCACTCCGGCACCCACTGGGCCACTGGCGGCATCCTAATAGCAAAGACAGCCCCCAGGCTGCCCACAAACCAGCCCACAGCTGGAACTCGGCTACCTGCACTTCAGCCAGTTCCCGAGTGCCCGCCTTAGCAATCTAACCCTGGGTGTTGAGCTATGCCAATAGCTCTAACTCAAAATAGTGCGAGACCTATTGCAGTTCTAATTCTTGTTTCTACCCGTCGTCGAATTTCACCTTGACTGGCACATCATGGGAAAACAAAAAGTGGCACCATCTCTATCCAAACCACCCTTAAACTCCTCAATTGGCGGGTTCACCCAAAGGGCAGTGGGAGTGCTTAGCACAGAGATACAGTTGACTGCAAGCAGTTTTTCTTTCACGTCCCAGCTGTTGCCAGAATTCATACACCTCTCAAAGGAAAGTCCCTATCCCCTTAAAATATCGCCCCAGGCTCCCTCAACAACAGTTATAAATTAAATAGTGGTAAAGCCACCTGATACCATTCTTGCCCTAAAGCAGTACAAGAAGTAAAGTGTTTTTTCTGACGAGTGCCCTCAAGTCAAATGATAAAAGGGCACCCCCTGAACCGACAGCTACTGGTGCTGGTCCCAGCACACCCACGCAGCCCTCCCTCCGTTATTGATCACCCATTTCAGTCATCTGGCCGGGAGGACTTGTTTTGTGAAAAATTCCTGAGCCAATTTACTGCCACAGTTGAATTGCTTCTGTCTCCATTGGAGGAACGACTTAAGGCTATTGAACGGAGATTGTGTGCACAACCCCCATGCTTGTCGACGATGCGCCCCCCCGGGCAACACGAGGTGACTTAGCTCCAGCTCAGACTGACTTGGTGGGCCACCAGTCTGCTACAATGGCACCATTAGTGGCAACGGCTCTACCCGAAGAAGCAAGGGCTATCAATAGATCGTCTTTTGCCCCACTGTTTGTTCAACAGGATGGCCAGGGGGCAGCCTGTGTTAGATTGTCCCAGGTGTATGGAGATGTTGTCTCCATGGGGAATCTGGTTCGCAGCAGTTAGATCAATAGGCCCTCGGGGAGGGCAGCTGCATGCCAATGGAACCAAACTGTGTTTATGTTGTAAATGATGTTAGTAGACAGATGAAAGGCTTAACACTTGTTTATTAAGCACCATAGAGAAAAGCTGGTGTTCCCATCAGAAAGCAGGAGCTAACTGACAAGACAGAACATAGGGGAAAATGACATCAGGGAAAATGGAATGCATGACTTAAAGGGATACAGAGAAACATAAGTGCAGAGAATACAACATATCCTCTTCCCTTCCCATGGAGAAACATAAAAAAAAACATAATAAGGCTATGCCCTTCATTACAGGAGAAGACCTTACTTGCAAACAAAGTCGTGCAAATGGGCTGGGGGTCTTCTCACTCTCTGGGTTCTACTAGTACGAAACTCATTGGTGCCACTTGTCTTGTGCTCGCTGGACCTCACCGGTTCTTGCTCGGCTTTCTTATACAGTGCCACACGCCTCAAGTTCCAACTTTCACCGTTAAATAAAGTGACAAATCTCCTGTGTACAGACTTCACCTTAAATGGACCCCTGAACTTCGTCAGTCCGACACCCACTCGACCGGGCTTGACCTTAACCCAATCATTCACAGCAAACTTACACGCGCCATCAGATTCGCAAACAATGTCAGGCTCATCAGGACTGGCAGGGGGATCAGCGTTCAGGAGTTCCTTCATCCATGCAGCCACAAGTTTGGTACCCGCTGGACGTCCCCTCATGACAGAAAACGGGACCAAACCAGTCACACCATTTTCAGTGGTCCTGTAGGCCCACACCAGGTCATTAACCAGACTCTTTACATCTAACCGGGAAGAAATCGCCATCTGAATAGCACCTTTAACCATTCGGTTGGCCCTCTCCACTATGCCATTTCCCTGGGGGTTATAAAGCGAGGTCCTTGAGTGAATGATCCCACATCTTCCCAAGAAGTTAGCCATCTCCAAGGAGGTGAGCTGCGTCCCATTATCAGTAATAATCTTTGTGGGGAAGCCTTCCTCCCTAAAAATCTCACCCAGTACGGCAATAGTGCTGCTCGTAGTGATCTCCCTCATGAATTTGACTACTAACCATTTAGAAGAGACATCAACTACCACCAGCCCAAACCTCAAATCCTGGTTCAACTGGTGGAATGGGCCAATGAAGTCGAGGCATATGGTGTGCCAGGGGCACTTGGGATCTGTTATTGAGCCACAACCAGTATGACTACCCACCTTAAGTCTCTTTTCACTTTCTAAGCAATCGGTACATCTCTCCACCCACTGCGAGGTTTCAGAGTCCATTCCGGGCCACCAAAAATTGTCCCTAATTCTCCTCTTGGTAAGGGACTGCCCTAAATGGCCCTCATGACCCAGCTTAAACAAGGTAAATCGTACGTCTTGTGGAGGAATGAATTTGTCATCCATTAAGATCAAGAATCCCTCATTGTCCAAGATAGACAATTGATCCAGAACCTTCAAATAAGGACGGAGTGCAGGAGATATACAACTCTCTCTCCTTGGGCCCTTTGCTATCAAATCTTTGACTTCACACAGCACTGCATCTTTAATCATTGAAGTGTTCCACAAACTTAAATAGATTCCAAGGAAGAATGTGCAGTAGGTGTGGGAGCACTTTTCACAATTCAGACTTTAGAAAATGTTTTGCAATTGACAAGATGTGTAGGAAATGTGGGCGGAAAGGACATTTCGCGAAGATGTGTAGAAGTACAAATGTCGATAAAGTTGCTGTTGTTGAAAACAGGGATGAAGTAAGAGACTTTGTTAGTGTTGAAGGTGCGAACAAAATATTGTGCTTAGGTGGAGACGGTGTGAACGAGGGTGAGCCTGGGAGGAGATTCAGACCAAAAGCTCTATTCCTTATTGATAAAATTGAGGTTCAACTGATGGTTGACCCTGGATCCTTATGGACCATCATTCCCAAAGATATGTTCCAAACCAATTGGAAGGACGTGCAATTGTCTCCCAGCGACATTAATGCCTGTGGTTTTCAGGGTGAAAGCATAGATGTGATTGGGTTCATGGTGTGTGTAATAACATTCAAGGATCGTTCAGCTGAAGGGAAGGTGTACGTAGCCAAGTCCGGTCCTGCAATTTTAGGATGGGGACAGCAGTATGACCTTGGGATAATAATAAATCCAAGAGCAGCACAACAGGTAATGGTAGTAGACAGTATAACCACGGATTCGATAGTGGAAGGGATGAATGGTTTATTTGATGAGCATATAGGAGAGTTAAGGGGCTATGTGCATAAGATTGTGTTGAGGGATGATGCCATACCCATGCAACACAGAGTCAGAAAAGTTCCATTTATCGCACGTGAGGAAGTGAAGAAGATGTTAAAGGAAATGCTAGATCAGGGTGTGATAGAACAGATCGAAACGTCACCTTGGATTTCCCCCGTGGTTATTACAACCAAATCTGATGGGAAATTTCGTTTTTGTGTGGACCTTCGCACCCTGAACCAAAACATTGTGACAGATAATTTTCCTTTACCAAACATCAATGAGTTGGTCCTATCACTAAAAGGTGGGAAGTATTTTTCCAAGTTAGACCTTCGCAGCGCCTATCATCAGATAAAACTACACCAAGACTCTAAAGCACTTACAGCGTTCATAACAACCGAAGGAATATACCAATTCACGCGAATGCCTTTTGGACTTGCCTCTGCAGCTGGGGTATTTCAGAGGATGATGGGTGTTGTACTAAAAGGGGTGCACAATGTTGTGTATTTTCAGGACGATGTTCTAATATTTGGAGCGATGTCATTTTCCCCTATGTTCTGTCTTGTCAGTTAGCTCCTGCTTTCTGATGGGAACACCAGCTTTTCTCTATGGTGCTTAATAAACAAGTGTTAAGCCTTTCATCTGTCTACTAACATCATTTACAACACATGGCGACGAGGATGGGATACAGAGAAACATAAGTGCAGAGAATACAACAGTTTACATCTAGCAATGGTATTTACCTTCCTCTGGTTGCCTGCCCCTATGTGGTAGTAATGTTTCATGTTCCAACCCGCTCTTCCAGCATGTAGTAGAATCATTCCAACAGCACAGGAATAAGTTTTTGCACTGGTTACACTTTAAATTTAACTTTCCCTTCTTGAACGCCCATGACATTTTACTTGTGCGCTGGGTAAGATGGGTGGACCTCCTAGAGTAAAACGTAGAATAATACTATTTGATAATCCGCTTTAGGCATCAAAGGCTAGCTAAGATTATTGTTTCAAAACCGCAGTCCAGTTTAATAAGCAGAAGTGTGACATAAAGCTACTATCTTTAGACTATTTCTACCGCCATCTTCAGCACACATTCCTGAATAATTCTCATAGCAAGAATTCTATCTCCACTCAGTTCCAGATTATAACTGACAATAGGTTGGTACTCCTTGCAAGTCTGAATGAGAATGATTGTCTGCCTCCTGATGGTAGAAAGTAGACCCTGGGATGTATCCTTCCACGGATCTGGCAAAAGCAAAGGGTTCAAGCCATGCATCCCGCTGTTAATGAAGCGAAACCAGCCTTTCCTTACCAGATTATAACAACTAGTCCATATACATTACCTGGCCCTGTAATGGTCAAGCCAACTCTGGCGGTCATGCCAGCAACCGCTCACAATGTATACTGGCTGTGAGCACTGACACACCTGGTGGGGAATCGGCAACTAGTGAAGGAGGGTCAAACTTTTTTTCACCCCACGATTCGTGACTTGGCCCCAGAGTTAGCTAGAGTTGAATCTAAGAAAGCCATTCTCGCTGCTGTCCAAATAAGGTGCCTCCGTTCCCAGCTGCATCAAACACCAAAAGGCACTTAGGATTCTTTTGTATGTGTACTCCATCTAGTAATTTCTACCCTCCACTACACCACTTCTCCTGGGATCTTATTCTAATCAGCAAATGTCAATATCACTGCTAAGCTGGAATGTGGCAGGGATCAAAACCAAACTTGAGGACACTGAGTGGGCGAAGTTTATCGAAGATCACAAGGTTTGTCTCTTCCAAGAAACATGGGCAGTGAAAAAGGTTTACATAAATGGTTAAAAAAGTTTTTTCACACTTGTAATTAGTTCACCTGTAGGGACATAGTGAGGGTTTGTTAAAATATGGGTGAACATCACACTGAAGTGTTCATTCACAGGTGTCAATGCCTTCCCCTGAATTGCAGGGGCTTGTTATAATGCAGTCCATTAGGACTCCCATTGTGTTAATTAACATCTACAATAGAAGTATGGGTAGGCAGGAAGAAACGAGAACTATTATCATATTGGACACAATACTATCCTTGTATGCAGCCTCCAACAACGTCCTCATTGCATGGGGATTTAAAGGTAACATTCAAGCCTAATCACGTAGCACGATATTTGTGTGCAGAGGAGGATGTGGCATGGAACATTCCAGAGTTAACGTCCCTCTTCAAGAGCTATTTACCGTTGGCTGCCTAGCTAATGGTGGACCTCACTCTTATCCATGGACTACATGCTTGCAATGGTCTTTGTGTTTCGGATACAAGACATGTTCCAACATTTCTTGGAGGCAATTACTCCAGCTCCATAGACTATATCCTCTTAAATCTCCATGTTTGGGGAACCATGGTGGCCAGGTATAGACGTGAGAACGACCATGACCCTTGGGATCTCACAGCTCCAGGAAGACATTTCTGCATGGCACAACGCACTGTCATTTTCTTAGGATCCTACTCAAGTACATAAATAGTTTAAAAGCATGCAAATAAAGACATAGCCATACAAACAATATTGTGCATATTAAAACTTCTTTCTCACAATAATCAATGCCCACAGAAAGCTCGACATACAACAACACATGTCTAGAGTAGATAAGGTTTGTAAGACTAAATATGCGGGGCGACATTGTGTAAAGTTAAAGGTTTTAACATAGGGATAATATAGCGTCTCCTCTGATCGATACACAGTTTACAAAAGAATACCATGTGTATAGTGCTCTGTATTGACACGTGGTCACAGGGGCAATTATCTAGTGATTGGAACCTGTCATTCATTTCAGGAAAGCTAGTTAAACAATGAAAGATACCCATTTTGAAGCGTGTAAGCACAAACCGGTGCCTAGGGTTCAATATATACTTAAGATAGGGTTGTATGCCATATGCGGTAACCTAGATTGATTCTTTAACGCACTGGTCTTTAACAGTTCTGTAGACACCCTAAGTTCTTCAACGCAACACAGAACTCAATTTGAGGCAATCCCTAATGATGGCTCGGTTTAAGCCAGTTAATTCCGAAGTCCAAATGTTATGCCATAACAATATAGGCTGTACCTTTATTATGTAAACGAGAAATGGTAATCCCAATTCCGCATGGCAAACAGAGGACAACTAACTATTTTGTACAGCATGAAGGCGCCTCAAAAACACGTTTCCCACCGTTAGCAGCACCTTACAATTAGCATGTCCCTACACACCTGCCCAATAAGTGTCAATGGATAGACATTTAGCCTCGTAGATCTTAAGCATTTGTTTAAGCGAATTCATACCTAGCTTCCTTGCAAAGTATGACAAGGCCATGACTGATTTTCCATACAAAAGGTTCCTGTCCTTAATAGATTGTGTCCATGTACCCTCCTTGTCAAAGAACATACCCAGGTAGGAAAAATTCACTGTGGTACTAATCTTTACTTGTGATATTTTAATGTCACAGCACTTCGCTGTCCTTCCTCATTTCATAATGAATGTTTTACTTTGGTTAACTAAAAGACCTAGGGTTTGCACATAGATGACAAAATTAGAGAGCAGGCTTCGGAGTCCCAGAGGAGTTTGTGCCACGAGTACAGCGCCATCCGCATAAAGAAGGGCCGGGATGGGACAATGACCGATTTGTGGAAAATCCTTACATTTGCTGGCAAGCTTGCTCCCAAGACTAGGTTGGGTACACTCTCCCTTAATACCATATCGACTCTAGCCTTACTTCCTAAATATAATTCCCCTAGGAACTGTATGATATATGTCTCCACCCCTAGGTTTGCTAGGATGTTCCACAATTTACTGTGACTAACACAGTTGACACCAGACCAGAGGTCTACAAAAGCTAGATAGATATTCTCCTTTTTAATCCTAGAATATTTCCCAATTAGGAAGCTTAAATTCAGTCCCTTTCCAAGAGTCCCTATTCCAGGGTGGAAACCGTACTGCAAATCGGAAAGGATTTCATTTGATCCCGCCCAATCCTGAAGTCTATCTAGACTACTATTATAAAGGAAGAACTTTGAACCTTTGAGGCGGGTAAACTCAGGAACCACAGCGCCAATCCACACACCCGATACATCGTTGTAATTGTCAGGGTGTGCAGATGGACATAGGCTATATAAATAAAAAAAATATAAGTTATTTAAAAAATTTACGAGAAAAAAAAGTAGTCCCATGGAAGTAGCGACGGCCGCGACGTGCCTGCTGACATCAGGAGCGCGGGGAGGAGCGGCGTCCAGGAGCGCGAGGAGGAGCGGCGGACATGAGCGTGGGGAGGAGCGGCGGACAGGCGGGGAGGAGCGGTGAGGAGCTGCGGACAAGCTGGGAGGAGCGGAGAGGAGCGGCGGACAGGCGGGGAGGAGCGGCGAGGAGCGGCGGACCGGTGAACTCAGGAGCGCAGGGCGGTGCGGCGGATGAGGTATGTTTCCGGGGGACCTACGGACAATGTTGGGGCCGGCGGGGGCCCTGAAGCCAAGGTCGGGACGGGCTGCTACTCCGGGGGACCCACGGACAATGTCGGGGTGGGCGGGGGCCGGGGCGGGCGGGGGCCCTGAAGCCTGATTGCTAGCGGCGGACCGGTGAACTCAGGAGCGCGGGGAGGTGCGGCGGATGAGGTAAGGCTCTGGGCGACCCACGGATAATGTCGGCGTGGGCGGGGACCCTGAAGCCAAGGTCGGGACGGGCTGCTACTCCGGGGGACCCACGGACAATGTCGGGGCGGGCAGGGGCCCTGATGCCTGATTGCTCCCGGACAAGGTCGGGACGGGCTGCTAGTTTAAGATAATACAGCAGACTGTCTTCACTAAAGAAACCAGTAAAGAGATCGGCCAACAGCATGCCGGATTGTTACGGTCACCATTTTTATAAATGGGGACTATGATTGACTTTGCCCAGGTTGGTAAGAAACCTGTACTACAGCAATCACTTAATTCCAAAGTTTTTTTTTTTTTTTGTTTTTTTTTTTGTTCAAAAACCTTTATTTGAGCAAGCATAGAAAAATACAAGAATGGGCCTACAACCTCACGGGCTGGCCGCTAATAATAAGGCACAAGGCACAAATCAGAAGTGTACACCCGTGGTCAGGCACAAATCCAGCACAAAGCATTACTCCCAACCTGTCACAGAGCATATTGAATTTTTATTTATACCAAAAGAAGAACAAACACTAAAAGGCGAATGCACGGTAATCAAGGTCAGCCCAAAGAACGGAGGGGATGGTCTACAGTCAGGAGAACCTACCAAGAGCCCTGAGGCTCCAACAAGGTCGGGGGGGGGGGAGCAGCGGGGAGAATCGGAAATTCAAAAAACAGTATGAAAGGGTTCCGGGAACGCTCGCCTAGGGAGATAGGACAACATCAGTAGTGCCCACAAGGGGAGGCGTGCAGATATCTCCACGATATTCATTCCACTGGCCCCAAATCCTCGTCCACGCCCCGGGTCTGCCCCTGGCCACATAAACCGTCTTCTCCCGAAACATGGACCAGTCCATGTTGTCCTCCCATTTCGAAACTTCAGGGGGCCTGGATGCGCCCCAGAGTTGCGCAACATCACGTTTCGCAATCATGTAGCCCAAGGTAGCCCACCTGGTCTGGGCCACAGAATAGTCAGTGGGCTCCCACACATTCAACAGACATCGTCGAGGCTCAGGCCGCAGGGTAACACCAGTCACATCAGTCATCACCTCAAGCACAGCAGTCCAGTAAGCCGCCACAACCGGGCATTCCCAAAGAATGTGTAAAAAAGTAGCACTCAACCCACAACCACGCTTACATAACCCATCCAAGGAAAAGCCCATCGTTACCAGACGCGGACCAGTGACATACACTCGATGAAGGATTTTAAGTTGAACCAAACGGAGACGGGCAGGAATGGCTACCTCCTTGGGAGAAGAGAGTGCAGACTGCCAATCCTCGTCGTCCAGTTCCAACCCATCGCCGACCCAAGCCTCCCGAAGTCGGACCAATAAGTCCGCCCGATTATTGATCAGCTTCTTATAGATCAGGGAAATAGTGCTATCAGGCAGGTGCCCATCAAGGACACGATCTTCGAGGGGGGAAGACTCGGGCAGGGCCATATCAGGAGTCAAGACTGAGGCGAGGGCGTGCCGGACCTGCAGATAACGAAAAAATTCCCTACCATTCAAACCATATTCCTCCTGGAGGGCCTGGAACGATTTCACACTACCTTTCGAACATACATCACCCACCTTACTTATACCAATCACATCCCAGCGGTCGAAGCCCTTAGTAGACCAGAGACACCCCAAACGTTCCGAGGCATAAAGCGGCGTCGCCAGCGTCATTCGATCTTCCCATCCCAAACTCACATTCGCGGCTCGCCACACAGTTACTGCACTCCTGGACGGGCCCACAAGATGGCGCCCGGCTGATCGGGAATAAAGCGCTCTATTAAAGTCCCCACCCGGCAGCTGGAGTCTATCCATCTCGAATGCAGGATTTCGACCCGGTGAAAACATCACGTGATTAATAGCAGATAGCTGGGAAGCCCAATAATATCGCTTAATATCGGGGAGCGCCATGCCCCCGTCGTACCAAGGGATGGTGAGTTTCGCGAGGGCAATACGTGGACGCCCGTCCCAAATCAATTGCCTTTGAAGACTCTCGATCTCTCGGAAATAGGTCTTGGGGATAGCGTCATAGGAGTTCTGGAGCGCGTAGAGGAACCGCGGCAAGGACATAATTTTAAACAGGGCCGCCCTGCCCAGAGGAGACAAAGGAAGCTTACGCCAGCGGGCCACGTCCAGTCGCAATCGAAGCAACGGGGGGAGGAGGTTACGCTCAAATCCGAGCGAGGAGTCCAACGTAATAAAAATCCCTAAATATTTGAAGCCAGACTGGACCACCTGGATGGGAAGCCTGCTCGGCAAAGGGGGTAAAACACCCGAAAGAACATACACGCAGGACTTGGCCCAGTTAATAACGAGGCCCGAGTTGGCACCAAAGGAAGCGAGAACGTCAAACAAAACTGTCAGAGATTTACGCGGGGAGGTGAGATATAAAAGAATGTCGTCCGCATAAAGCGAAACGCGGTCCTCAAAGTCCGGAGACCAGCGAATCCCCTTGAGCGAAGGCTCCCACCGAAGCCAAGCAGCCAATGGTTCCAAGGCGAGCGCAAAAAGCAACGGAGACAAGGGGCATCCCTGACGGGTACCCCTACCAAGGGTGAAAGGGGCCGAAACTCTACCATTTACCACTACTTGTGCCAGAGGTTCCGCATATAATAACTTGATCCAACCAATAAACTCAGGCCCGAAACCAAATTTCTCAAGAGCCGCCCAAAGATAAGGCCACTCCACAGTGTCAAAAGCCATTGAGGCATCCAACGACGCCAAAATGGCCGGCTCCGTCAGAAGCCCCGCCCTCGCAATCTCGCCGTGGAGACGACGGAGGTTCAGAGCCGTGTTGCGGTGCGGGATAAATCCGGATTGATCTGGATGGACCAAGCCACTAATGACCGTCAAGAGGCGGGACGCCAGGAGTTTCGCCAACACCTTGGGTTCAACATTTAGGAGGGATATGGGCCTATAGGATGAACAAAGGTCTCGCGGTTTACCATCCTTGGGGATGACAACTATCGTGGCCAGTCGCTGATCATAAGGGAGAACACCCCGTTCCCGGGACTCCAGAAACATGGCGCGAAGATATGGCGCCACTCTGTCGGGACGTAACTTGTACAGTTCAATTGGCAACCCGTTCGGGCCCAATGCTTTGCCCGAACGCAGTGACCGGATGGCAGTGGCTATCCTTAATTCCAAAGTTAATCAGGGTTCCCATAATGAGATATTATCTTTGAACAAATCCACAGGAACGCCGTCTGGAACAGAAGCTTTACCCCCTTTACTGGTATTTATTGCCCTGATAACTTCTTCAAGACTGAAGGAGAGATTAATATTGCTTCAATGTACGTGATCAAGTACTGTATTCGCAGTATTACGGCTTGTCGTCGTCAGCTCACTAAGTGGTAGTGAATAAATTGCAGAGAAGTGATCAATCCATCAATTTTCTAAGATTGCAATCTTTAGTCTTGGAGGCCCCATCTCGATTAATAATGGGGAACTAACCACACGCCAGAACGCAGTATTGTTGTTGTTGAGGCTAGCTTCATACAGAGATTCTCAGGCTTTGTCCTGAAGGGCATTTTTTATTTTGTTTCACAGCCTTCTTATAGTCAGCCCTGCAAATCTGTACCTCAGATTTGGACCTTGGGGATTTATGTAGTGCCTTCTTTAATCTTTTGTGGGTTTTGGAGCGCTGTCAATCCAACCAACCTTTTCCTGTTTGTGTCTGATGCCCTCTCAAAACAGAAAGGCCCTCCTTAATTCCCCTCGTATACTCCAGAAAAGCCTCAATGCGGGCAATTGGGTCCACTGTCTCGTCTAAAAATATCTCAAACATTTTGCTAAGTGCTCATATTAATTGATTTAAAAAAATGCTCTGGCTCACCCTGGGACTAGTGCAAGTGTAATATTTTCAAGAGGCCAACGCAATATTGTTGACCGTACACAAATTTTTACTTGGGGGTTCGTCATGATGTCTTAAAAATAAGTTGGATAATAAATGTATACACTCTAGCTGAAAAACGTCTAGAAAATAGCACAGAATCAATAGTACTGTGCTCATCTCTACCATTAAAGGTAGGTTTAACCCCTTCGACGCTGATGACGAGCTGGGCTCGTCATGAGGTAGCCTCCTGCTACGCTGATGACGAGCCCAGCTCGTCACGTAAAGTGCGCTTTGAAAAATCTCAGCGTACGAGCGGAATTCCGCCCGCACGCATGCGGTTAAATGAGGCGAAAGGAGATGAGAGCTCATTCGAAATTCCAAATCATATTTATAAAGTGAATCATTCAGCTTCTCCCCATAGCAATTGTGTAAAAGATGAGATTGCACAACATTTTCAGAATTAGTTAGCCCACACACAATTTTAGGAGGTAGATCACTCAAATATATATTAAAATCAGTGCCCCACAAAATAATTGAGTCATTTTGGTTTACTTTATGCAATAACTAGTCCTTATCTAGTTGTCGAAGGACAATAGGTATATTGGATGTCGTTGCGTTATTAAAAAAACTTATCACCACTAACTTAGTGGTAGTTGCAACTTAACAAACAATAATCTGATAAAATAAATTATGCGCTACCATATCTATTTTTGTAAAGGGCTGATAGTTAGATACATAGGTACAAACACCTCCTTTCGGTCTACTGTGGCTAAAAGCAGCAGCGGTTACATAGTATGTTCCGTATTCACTAATATGTAGGGGATCTAATAACGAGGTCTCCGAAAGACATAAAATGTGCAACCCAGCAATAAAATCTATCCATTATGCTGCGCTGTTTGAGGAAAGGTGGTGTGTCTGGCAGTGCGATGCGCTGGATGGAATCTTTCTTGTCGGAACGTAGTTTTCAGGTGGCGCAGGGTTCTTTCTATTCCAAAGTTATCAGACTAAAACAGGGGGTACCTCAGGGATCCACCCTGAGCCCTACCCTGTTCAATCTCTAGGTCACTCCTTTAGCTGAGATTGCAGAAAAATGTTAAATTATGGGGGTGTCCTATGCCGATGACACTTAACTGGTGGTGGATGCTTGTGTTTGGGAAAGCTCCATCAGTGTGGTCATCGGCATGGTGGCCCCAGAGTCTGGGGCCCACCCCTACACCCTGCGCTCAGGCTAAGAACCTTGGGGTATGGTTGGACACCAAGCTCTCTTTTGAGCATCATACTGGCGGTGGCAGGCGTGTGTTTTGGAGTCCTGCGGGGCCTTCGGAAAACCTTGGATGTGTTGCCTACAGCAGCCAGGAATATCGTGGTGCATGCCCTGGTGACATTGCGCCTTGATTATGGAAATATACTGTACCTGGGTGCTACCGCTAAATGCGTGCAAAGACTCCAAGGCATTCAGAATGCAGCTGTGCGCTTGGTTCTTATGCTCCCGAGGAGAGCCTCTTCTAAGAGGGCGCTGAACTCCCTCCATTGGTTGCCGATTAAAGAGAGAGTCCGGTTCAAGGCGATGTGTGTCTGTCTCTGGATTATCCATAGGATGGGCCCCGCCTATTTGTCTGATCTACTTACACTATATTCCCCAACCTGGCAACTTAGGTCAAGCGGGAGGGGTCTGGTGTGCGTTCCTCCCATTAAGAGAGCACGGATGGGTGGCCGTTCATTCCACTTTGTGGCTGCACAGCTATGGAAGAAACTCCCTCTTAGCCTCCGGTTGGAGGGTTCGGAGCTCACTTTCCAGAAACTACTGAAGACCTATCTTTTTCCTGCTGTATAGTCCCTCTTTAGTATAGGTTTTAGATGCCGAGTGCAGCTTGCAACGCAGCGCGGTGACACACTAGCCTAGTGTAACCAGTCGCTTTATAAATGTGATTATTATTATTTTTATTATTATGCGTTATTAGTTTTGTACAAATACAAAGCACGTCAGATTGGGGGAGGGTCTATCAATCCAATTATTATGGGGTTCAGCTAAGACCGAACTTGATCCTAAAGGGGCTATAGGTGTGTTAGGAGATGGCTCTGACTCCACATTAGTCTGTAAGTTAATGCTCATGTCAGACTCCTCTATAATGAGAAACCCGTTATCCTCATCCTTCAGGACCTCATATAGCTCCATATTAAGTCATTCCAAACCATCCAGAACTGAAAAGTTATCATAGCAGCTATAGGTAGGGATAGAGTAATGGAAATCAATTGGAAGCCTGGGATTAAAAATGTGTCAAAGATCTAAATACTTCGTTGTTTACGTGCCGGTTGTTAGAAATATACTAGAGGGAGAGCAGTAATATTGTGGGGTGAGACACTTGTAGGCCTAGTTCTATGCAATATAGCTTCCTGTGAGAGCAGTAATATTGTGGGGTGAGACACTTGTAGGCCTAGTTCTATGCAATCTAGCTTCCTGTAAACGTTGAATTTTAAAAGATAGTACAAAATCGCCTGGTAGAGATTTTAGACCACTTCTCACCCATTTTACTCTTCTGATCAGTTCTATTTAGTTAAAAACAGCCCCTGTTAGGTCAGTTCTAGTACCCATCAAATGTAAGGCCTTATTCCTTAGAGAAACCCAAGTTTCATTCTCTTGTGATGATAAAATGGGTATATTGGCCAATACTATTACGGATGGGGTTGCAGCAGGGGGAAGGTCCAAATATTTGATTGGCTTAATTAGTGAACTTGTAGATGGATCTCTATGGGCAGAGGTAACAATAGCTGGGCAGGGAGCACTGTTAAGTGCCTCTACCCTCGCGGATGGTCTATGTGTCTGCATAGATAAATGCATGGCCGGACTGGTCGTAGCGTGCACCGGGCATTTCCGTGGTGGGAAGAAGGTGTGGGGGCCGGTTTTGCAGTAGAGCTGCAATATAGGCCCCTTGTAACAAAAGCGGGACCCGCGGTGCTGCATGTGGAAATGGAGTCTGACACAATTTGTACACGCCCTATATTGACTAGAATACGTTCATTGCTGTTAGATACAGTGACTGGATTGGTGTAATCGGGTTGAGACTGTGATTGAATTTCTGAAGCCCTTAACCCCTCACCACCGTTTGTCAGATTTTCTTGCATACTAGTTATTTGTCAATTGTCACCACAGCCCCAGTAAGATACTTCGATATGGATGTATGCGTGCTACTCGAAATCCCGGCTCGATCAACAGCGATGGGGTGCTTTCTCTTTCCCATCCTCAATGCCTCTACAGTTATGAACAATTGTCTAATAAGTTAGTTAAGAACAGTCTCAGTCCTAGTTAAAAAGCCTCCTTGATAGTAATATCAAGTGTTCAAATGTAAAGAAAAAAAACGGCGTTAAAGTTCTCTTACTATGAAAAGTCTACTCCTAAACCATGTAAAGATTTACAGAGCCAAGAGGGATGGCCCTGCCCTGGCTTTTCCTGGCTCATGACAGGACCCACCCTTGGCCCGGGCATGACCTGCGGTCATCCTATGCTGCGGTACTGCAGTGTGCCTTTTATCCTGGTGAAATGAGGCACAGGTGTGCTTCCAGAAGGGATTGTGGGATTTGAAGTCCCCTGCGGCTGTAATAACTGCTGCGGCTCTCCTCCGGTTGTGCCAATGACATAACAGCCAGCGGGGCGGCACAGGTCACCTGAGTCACGGCAAAAGCAGTAAAGATATCCTGGTCCCAGAAGTGATGTTCACAGCAAACAGATATTTCACTTTGTTGACAGTATCAATGTCACAAGTGCACTACTGGGTAACTCCTGGCGTGAGTGAAAACAGCAGAGCAAACTGCCCAGCACATGGTGACAGTCTCTGCTGCTCTGGGGTCACTGTAGGGGAGAGGAGAACACCCTCCACTGACGCATCTTGCTTCTTTGGAAGACAGGAGGTCGGGGAGAGGCTCACTCTTCTCTTCCATCCCATCATCCGTGACCAAAAGCATGGTCAACTCTGACTTCTCAAAATGGGGCTTTAGGCGGTTCACATGTAGGACCCTCAACAGGTTCCTTGAAGTCTGCAGGTCCACCAGGTAGGTGACTTTACTCTTGCGGTCCTTCACCTCAATTATGCCAGAACAGTGGTCTTAGAGGGCACTGGTGCCATCACTCACACATTTTGACCAGGCTGAAACTCAACCAGAGTGGTATTCTGGTCATACCTGTGTTTCATGTCCTCCTGACTAGCTTCCAGATTCTCCTAGGTGAGTTTCTGGAAGCGGGCTGTCTGATTACAGAAGGTGAGCATGTAATGGAAAACATCCTGGGGGGGCTTCCAGGGAGCTTACTCCCAGCACTCCTTTACTAAACTGAAAGGTCCTCTCAGAGGGTGCCCATTCAGAAGTTCTAAAGGGCTGAAGCCAACCTCCTTCTTTAATACCTCCCTAAGGGCGAATAAAAGGCATGGCAAGAGGATGTCCCACTTATGCCTCATGGGTTCTGAGAGACCCATAATCATGCCTTTGAGGGTGCGCTTGAACCTTTCAGCCAGCCCATTGGTTTGGGGGTGGTAAGGAATGGAGAACTTGTATGTTACTCCACATGGCCCATCATGTACAAGGACATGAAATTGGTACCGCAGTCAGATACCACCTCCTCGGGAAACCCATGTTGGTAAAGATCACAATCAGTGCCCCGGCCACTATGGGCACAGTCACTGTCCTCAGAGCTATAGCTTCTGGGTACTGGGTAGCGTCGTCCACCAAGACCAGGACCAACCTGTTGTCCATGGCAGTCTTGGGGTCCAGAGGCCCCACAGGACTTGCAGAACGCGCCCTAGGTCTTTTTCATTTGAGGCCAATAAAAGTGGGTGACAGGCCTGTCAAAAGTTCTTGTATTGCCTTGCCTCAAATGACCTGCCAGAGGCACATCATGATAGACCCAGTAGGAAGGCTCTGCAGCGCTGGGGTACCACCAGCACACAGGCTCATTATACAGGAGATCATTCTCCCAGTAAATCAGGGGAGTTCCAGGGGTATCACCAGATGCCTGAGCCTCAGCCAGTTTCGGAAGACCCACAAGAGCATGGCATTCTTTCTGCACTGTACAGAACTTCCCCCTGGATGGGCCTCCTTCTTGCTGCCACTGGGACATCTCTGGTAGGTTCCCCAGTCAGTTCTGCCACATCCTCCCCTGTAGGTTCCGGGGCATCCCCCTCATTGTCAGCCTCTTACTGATCGATGGGAATTTCAGGAGCGGGTTTCCAGTGCCCCTTGCCCTTCTCCTTCCTGGCAGAGACCTGGGCCACTTTTTCTGGCTCCAGGTCCTTCTGACCACTCTCACGTGCTGTCATGGACCGAGTGGTCAGGCAAACCCACTCAGGCAATCCCAACATCTCCAAGTGCAACCTGAGCTCCACCTTTTTCCAGCCCGTATGCTCCAGGTTGTTGCTTAGCAGACACTCCATAGGTATGAGTGGACTCGCAGCTACCATTAAGGAACCTGTGACCCCCCCCTCCCACGAAGGGAACTTGGGCCACAAACATTGGAGCTCACTATTGTCTACTGCAACTACTTGGTGGACCACAATAGGGACTGCTAACTCTGAAGACACTGGATGACACCTGGCGATTGTCATGCTAGCTCCTGCATCTCTCAGAGCCTCTACCCTCTGCCCATTGATGGGCACCCACTACCTGTACTTCCTAGTGTTGTCATGTATGAGGGTACTCTTAACTATCTCGCTATCCCCAAGGGATAACTAGAGTCATCTCTGCTGACCCCCCAACACTAACTGTGACCAACTCTTCCCTAAGCTCTACACTCGCCATCCCCAGGACCTACTCACCAGTGGGGGGCTGAGCCTGTTTTGGAACACTTGGGATCCCCCTTGAAGTGCCCTTCCTGATTACATGCAAAACTCTTCAGGGGGCCCTTCCCTGCTGGCTTTCCTGAAGGGAACCGACCTTCTCAACAGGGGGCTGGGAATCCTTTCCCTGGGAACTTTTTCGGGACCCTTTAAAGAACGCCTTAATTTTATATTTGTCCCCCCACCTCCTTCTTCTGTTGGGGACTCTGCCCACCTTTGGCTGATTCACCCACATACACATTATTGTGGACCCTGGTGCTAAGCCAGCAGTCCTCCTCTACCTCAAGCTTCCTAGGATCAGTAAGCTTACTATCAATCAACTGCTGGCACAGCTCTTGAAAACAAAGACTAAACATGTGCTCTTGTGCAATTAAATTGTACAGCCCTCAATATTTTGTTACCTCCTGCCCTTCACCCAACCATCCAGTGCTTTGCAAAAGGAATCCACATACTCAAGCCATGTGTGGGAACCAGGTTTAAGACACTCCCTAAACGTTTTTCTGTACGCTTCTGTGGTAAGACCAGATCCCCTGATTAGGGCTTCCTTAATGGTAGGGTACCTCATCTGGTTAACTGGCCCCAGCCCCAACAAGGTGTCCCTCCCCTCTACTGTTAAATGCTTCCACAACACCCCACCCCCGCCCCCCCCCCCCATCTCTGTCAGTGACCCTGCACGTGTGTAAAGCTGCCCCATGGCCCTTAAACCACCTATCTATGTCATCTCCCATGTGATAATCAGCTGCTAGACTCTTGGGTATGCGTACCTTTCCCTCAGAATGCACGGACGATATGCTGCCACCATCTGTGCTGTGATTGGCTTTTAAATCCGGCTCCTTCAAGCGCAGCTCCTGAGCCAAAAGCATCTTTTTCTCCTCCATTCCCAATTTATCTTTTTCTGAAACCACTTTGTTTGGCAAACTCCATCCTGAGCTTCCGTTCTTCCCGCCTGTCTTTCAACTCTGCTGCAAACAGGCTTTTAGATGAAACACTATTGTCAGCTCTGGAGGGAGCTCTTTCACAATTCAGGCTGCCCACCCCGCCCTACAGGTAAAGCTGGATCCTCCATCCATTCTTAGTTCCTCCTCCACAACAATATTCTCATCCTCTGGATGCTAACCAGGCACTCAGCGCCTTTTGCAGCTCCTCCCTTTTAGTGAGGCCTTTAAAAGAACAATCTGAAAGAAACAGTTAGTTATAAATTCCTTACCTTAGAATTACCCCCAGGCGTCAGGAAAGATTTTTCGTCATCAGTACCCCTGCACGTCGGAAGGTGGCGTTGGTCGACTTTGTATTTGTTGTTGGCGTCGTGGTCGCCGGGATGATGTCGCGGTAGCTACTTAGACACCGCCCTTGCGTGCAGACATCAGTTCTTTCTTTTTCCCCGCCAGCAAGCGCAGATCCGGAGAGAGCGGTAACCTCAGTCCTTTTTGACAGATTTTTTCCCAGATTTATGTCAACTTTCTTTTTTGAGTCTATCTACTCCTGGTGCACAAGGGATGCCCGGCTTCAAGGCTTGCAGTTCCTGTAACCGACTGATGTCGGTGACGGATCCGCACGGCTTGTGCCTCTTAATGCCTGGGGTGCGACCATGACCCCAAGTCTTGCTCCGACTGCCCTACCATGGCCCCGAAGTCTTTGCGGGAGTGGTCCCAAAAGCTACTCGAGGCCCGGCTGTAAGCTCCGCGCCGCTCGAGGTCCCAGTCGCGTTGGAGGTCAAGGGACCGGGCGTGGAGCCAACACCATTATTCTTCCAAGTCTTCGCACTCTGGTCATGTAAGTCAAAGCACAAGAAGAATTCGAAGAAGCATCGTCGCTCTTTGACTTCTCCCCGTCCGTTGGCCGACAAAACGAGGGATGCGGGTGGTACCCCTCCTGCTGCTCCGCGTGCGGAGCCCGCAGGGTCGGCTCCGGGCTTCCCTCCCTTCCCGGTACCCGGCGCGTTCCATGCCCAGCTTCGAGCTTTATACGAAGTGATGCATGCCATCTTTGGACAGCCTGACTTCCCCAGCTCGCCTTCGGGCCCCACGGACTCGGCTGGGGGCCCTGAGCCTTATATGCCGGCGGCTACGGTCTCTGCACCTCAGGGTGCACTTGGATCCAGGCCTGGACTCCACCGGCACCACGTCCGCAACCGACATCGGCTGTGTCCCCAGCCGACGTCTCCCCCGGCCTCACCTCGAGGTAGACACGGAGCCGGACCGACGCCGGATCTGACGCCGGCAGGTACTTTTGTGCCCCTGTTCTACCCTGGCTCTTTGAGACCAGATTGGCAGCCAGAAGAGGGTGAGGAGGACTGGGAGGGGTCTGGGGACTCTTTAATAGACCAGCTAGGTTATGAACCGGAGTGGCGAGAGGACCTGGGGGAAGCCAGTGGTTTGGATACCTCCCCATACCTTGGCATGTTGTCTCCTCCTACTGTGGCTACGTCATACGTAGCGGAGTTGCGTAGGGTGGCCGAGGCTCTCCACCTCGAGCTACCGATGGTGGATGTCGGGACTAACCTCCTGACGGAGGTGCTTCAGCCAGCAGCCGTTTAGTTAAGCCCTCACAGACAGCCTTTTGGGCGCCTGGTCCAGGCCCAACACAGGGGCTCCTGTGGACAGGATGATTGCTCGATGCCACTGTCCGGCCCCGGGCAACCCCACTTTCCTCTCCCAACTCCCCAACCCTGAGAGCTTGGTGGTCCAAGCCTCCATGTCCAAAGGCGCATTCCCTAACACAATACCCAATAAGGGAATCCAAAAAGCTGGACCACCTTGGTAAGAAGATGTTTTCTTCCTCCAGCTTGGGACTGCGGTCGGTAAACACTGCATGTCTGTTGGGCCGTTACACCCACTCCGTGTGGGATATGGTAGCGCAAGTGCTGCCACTGACCGGAGGACGCCTGGGCCGCGCTCTCCTGTGCAGTTGCCGAGGGGAGAGATGCAGCGAAGTTTACCATCCGCTGTGGGCTGGATACCGCCGACTCAGGCAGGACGATTTCCACGTGAGTAGCCATTCAACGCTATGCCTGGTTGAGGTTGACTGGTTTTTCGGGGGATGTCGAATCCACTTTTATGGACATGCCCTTTGATGGCCGTCACCTTTTCGGCAACAAGGCGCTAGAGCGCTTTAAGGACTCTCGAGCTACGGCCCGGGCCCTGGGCCTCTCCATCACCACCCTACGCAGCCAGCCTTTCGCCCCTTTCGTGGCTATGGAAGGGGTGCCCCACCACGTTCCCTGAAGGGCCACAGGCCTGCACAAGCTGTTCAGCTTGTGCAGCTTCTGGTGTCCAAGAAGGACAAAGGCCTGCGTCCTATCTTGGATCTCAGGAACGTCCACCACTTTCTCCGGAAGGAGAAGTTCAAAATGTTGACGCACGCTCAGGTCCTGTCTGCCCTCGACCCTGGAGCCTGGATGATAGCGTTGGACTTGCAGGACGCTTACTTTCATTCCCCGTCCTGCCGGCCCACCGGCGCTACCTGCGGTTCACTGTAGGCCACAAGCACTTTCAGTTTACCGTGCTCCCCTTTGGCCTTACCAGCACCCCTCCGGTGTTCACGAAAGTGTTGACGGTGGTCGCTGCTCATCTGTGCAGATCAGGGGTTCCAGTTTTCCCCTATCTTGATGACTGGCTGTTGAAGGCGGGCTCGCTCCAGACTGTCGTCTCCCACCTCCAGACGACGTCCGACCTCCTGCATTTGCTGCGGTTTTCCATGAATGTGCTGAAGTCGCACCTGATTCCCTCCCAGAAGATCCTCTTCATCGGCGTGGTTTTGGACACAATGCAGTTTCGGGTCGTCCTCCCGAACAGCGAGTCTGCGATATTCGGGCTAAGATTCCGATCTTTCAGCCTCTGTCCCGGGTTTCGGTCAGGATGACCCTGAGGGGGCTGGGCCTCATGGCCTCCTGCATCCTGCTGGTAGATCATGCCAGGTGGCGCATGCTCCAAAATGTCAGCATTTGAACAGTGTGTTTACCACTTTAAACACACTGTTCAAATGCTGACATTTTGCAGTCCTTCAACACTTTCTGAAAAACTAAGTTGCAAAGACTTCATGGCTTCTCGCTCTGACCTATTGCATATGATTAAGGCTTTTAAAGAGTTGAAACGTGTTATGCTGGAATACTTTTAACAAGAAGAGGGGGGGAACCAATGGGGGCTTATTAAAGAGGTCCAAGCTTCGTGCCCTCCTTAGTCCAGTGATACAAAGAAAAAGGAAGCTGTTCCTCTGAGTTGCAAAATCACCTACCAACTAATTAGTGGTGGTTAGTCAGGAAGAAAAGGAGGTAGTAGGATCAGGGATCCCGCTTTTGCGGAACTAGGGTCCTCACACACCCAGCAAGCTAGGTGTCATGCTTCATCATATGGACCTGCTCCTCGTTGAGCCGGCGCTGCAATGCTCAACGGGCACCCACGAAGAGGCTCTTTATCGGAGATCTTTTGTTCCTTTGCCGTATGATGAAGTGGGGGTATGTGGATATTCCAAGGCGATACGTTTTATTCTGTTTGGTAATCCACCTAACTAAAAAGAGGTATATAAAGAAGAGTGGCACAACCCTGTCGGGGATGTTCATTCACTAATGTGCTCTTCTCTTTGGGTCGACATGTTTCTTGCCCTGTTGGTCTGATAGTACCGTGGCAATTCTTCAGGACCTATATAAGTGTAATTAGTATAAAAAAAGGGGGGGTTGTGGTGTTGAATATCTACACTAAATGGTGCTGTTAATTAAGGAGCTACCATTCAGAAGCGACTACCTGTCTAAGTAAGTGTAGTCAAAAAATGGAAGATAAGATGCAAAGATTTCTTTTGACATGATGACGAAATTGTTGTGCTATGTTTTCCACAGGTTAACGGATAAGAGGTCAGTTCACATATGCAACTGAAAATATTGTTTCTTTTCAGTCCTCCTTCTAGTCCCCCTGTTACTTCAGCCTGACCTGGAACCTCAGTTGCTTTATGTTGGGCTAAAAATTCTAAAAACATTAACCTATTGTATGGTTCAGCATGTTATTTTCAAAAGCCTGAAAGGTTAACTCGTGTTTAACATTCGATTTACGTTTCTTCATTTACTACATATTTTGAATGCAGTTTATCAAATAACCACAAGAGGAAACTCATGTATTTGAAATGACACTTTCTTTTTGTCATTGTTTTCCAGCTTCACGGTCGTGCATGCCGTTACTCGAACGATATTTTCCTTTTTTTTTTTTTTTTTTAAATGCATTAAATTACTAAAAGCTTGCCATTTTTAACTGATCAATCCCTCGTTTGTCTAAAAAATATAGTTTTACGTTAAATAACAGCATGAACAAGAGCCTGGACCAGTGCTTTAAATCGGAATTGTAAAGTCCTGGTACTCACTATTTGAATACCGGTTTGTCCGGAAAAGTGCCTGACTCTCCAATTGAATGCCCAGTAGCAGAGCAGAGAAGTGCAGGTACTCCCAGTTTCTTATTAAAGAAGTACATGTGCTCAGTACCGTCAAGTACCTGTCCTTTTACAGTACTGGCCCGAACAGGAGGACACGTGCTCCAGTATGAGAGATGAGACAAGTTGCGAGAAGTGTCTTTTGGAAGTGCAAAGTTAGTTCATGATAATGTTGTAAGTTGATAGATGATGATTTCGTTACCTATAGGGTACCCTGGGAAAGCAGGAAATAGAAGGTTTGGCTGCGAGTAGTTTGATTGGTAAATATAGGTTGGAACGGCCATGTATGCTGAGCGTGAACAATGAAGCTTGTGCTGGGGACCCATTGAGACATACAAGGGTGAATCTCTGGGCTTTGTGTAGTTCGTGGCTACCTCCTTCGCATGCATACCGCAGGCACAAGTAGGAACTTAATATCCTCTCCGTTCTGCAAACTGACTTCTAGGGATATGGACTCCCTTCCAGGGTCCTGGTATGTGCACCAGTGGTCCGTGTCTTGCATGGCTCTGTGCTTCTGGCGTGGAAAGTCATGTCAGAACTGACATCAACACGCAGGGGCAGCTTCTAAGTAGACATCGCAATGTCATCCCGGCGACCACGATGCTGATGACGGACGCGGTTTCGATTGACGCCACCTACCGACTCGCAGGGGTACTGCTAAGAAAAAAAATCTCCGGATCCAGTCTGACACCTGGGGGTAATTCTAAGGTAAGGATTCTATAACTACATATGTCTCTTACGTATACATTGTTACCGAAGGTAACTAACTTGTTCTACTTGCCTGATAAAGGTTTTCCTTCTGCATGTCGTCCAAGAGTCCATGGTCCCCACACCCCTGGCAGTTGTCACAAGAACTTTTCAGCGCAGGGTGGGCCTATCCGGGCCTGTCACACAAACTCTGTCCATATCTTCACTATACAGCCGGCTGGCATCCCTTTTGAAGTATACATCCAAAAGAAAAGCAGCGTACGAGACGCCCAGCCTCTGGGGTCAGGCCTGCCGCGGTGCGCCAATCACCGTATATATTCCAGAAGAAAGACAACATGCACTGATAGTGACATGTAAACAGGCCCAACAGACGTGCTGTCATAGAAACATTCTTTAGGCGGGCAGAGAGAGAGAGCGCTTTTTGGATCTGGGTGGGTTATTGATTGTGTAAGGAGGTATAAAAACATGTTAAATAAATGGACAAGCATTTATTTGCAGGTTAATAAATGCTTTCCTGTTTAACTTTTTTCCTAAATATTACTGCTCAGCAACTGAACAGCAGCTCGTACTGCTGTTCACTGTGGGGCCGCTTATAAAGGTCAAGTGGGCCGCAAGGGGCCCTCGGGCCGTACTTTCAGTATCACTGGGTTAACGGATAAGAGGTCAGTTCACATATGCAACTGAAAATATTGTTTGTTTTTAGTCCTTCTTCTAGTCCCCCAGTTACTTCAGCCTGACCTGGAACCTCAGTTGCTTTATGATGGGCGCAAAATTCTAAAAGCATTAACCCATTGTATAGTTCAGCATGTTATTTTCAAAAGCCTGAAAGGTTAACTCGTGTTTACCATTCGGTTTACGTTTCTTCATTTACTATATATTTTGATTGCAGTTGATTACAATAACCACAAGAGGGAACTCTTGTATTTGAAATGACACTTTCTTTTTTTCAGTATTTTCCAGCTTCACGGTCGTGCATGCCATTACTCGAACGATTATATCTCCTTTTTGTTTTTATTGAAAGTGCATTAAATTACTAACAAGCTTACCTTTTTTACCTGATCAATCCCTCGTTTGTCTAAAAAAGATAGTTTTACGTTAAATAACAGCATGAACAAGAGCCTGGACCAGTGCTTTAAATCGGAATTGTAAAGTCCTGGTACTCACTATTTGAATACCGGTTTGCTCCTGAAAAGCGCCTGACTCTCCAATTGAATGCCCAGTAGCAGAGCAGAGAAGTGCAGGTACTCCCAGTTTCTTATTAAAGAAGTACAGGTGCTCAGTACCGCACAGTACCTGTCCTTTTACAGTACTGGCCCGAACAGGAGGACACGTGCTCCAGTATGAGAGATGAGACAAGTTGCGAGAAGTGTCTTTTGGAAGTGCAAAGTTAGTTCATGATAATGTTGTAAGTTGATAGATGATGATTTCGTTACCTATAGGGTACCCCGGGAAAGCAGGAAATAGAAGTTTTGGCTGCGAGTAGTTTGATTGGTAAATATAGGTTGGAACGGCCATGTATGCTGAGCGTGAACAATGAAGCTTGTGCTGGGGACCCATTGAGACATACGAGGGTGAATCTCTGGGGTTTGTGTAGTTCGTGGCTACCACCTTCGCATGCATACCACAGGCACAAATAGGAACTTAATATCCTCTCCGTTCTGCAAACTGACTTCTAGGGATATGGACTCCCTTCCAGGGTCCTAGTATGTGCACCAGCGGTCAGTGTCTTGCATGGCTCTGTGCTTCTGGCGTGGAAAGTCGTGTCAGAACTGACATCAACACGCAGGGGCAGCTTCTAAGTAGACACCGCAATGTCATCCCGGCGACCTCGATGCTGATGACGGACGCGGTTTCGATTGACGCCACCTACCGACTCGCAGGGGTACTGCTAAGAAAAAAAATCTCCGGATCCAGTCTGACGCTTGGGGGTAATTCTAAGGTAAAGATTCTATAACTACATATGTCTCTTACGGATACATTGTTACTGAAGGTAACTAACTTGTTCTACTTGCCTGATAAAGGTTTTCCTTCTGCATGTCGTCAAAGAGTCCATGGTCCCCTCAACCCTGGCTGTTGTCACAAGAAATTTTCAGCGCAGGGTGGGCCTATCCGGGCCTGTCACACAAACTCTGTCCATATCTTCACTATACAGCCGGCTGGCATCTCTTTTGAAGTATACATCCAAAAGAAAAGCAGTGTACGAGACGCCCAGCCTCTGGGGTCAGGCCTGCCTCGTTGCACCAATCACCGTATATATTCCAGAAGAAAGACCACATGCACTGATAGTGACATGTAAACAGGCCCAACAGACGTGCTGTCATAGAAACATTCTTTAGGCGGGCAGAGAGAGAGAGCGCTTTTTGGGTCTGGGTGGGTCATTGATTGTGTAAGGAGGTATAAAAACATGTTAAATAAATGGACAAGCATTTATTTGCAGGTTAATAAATGCGTTCCTGTTTAACTTTTTTCCTAAATATTACTGCTCAGTAACTGAACAGCAGCTCGTACTGCTGTTCACCGTGGGGCCGCTTATAAAGGTCAAGCGGGCCACACTTTCAGTATCACTGGGTTAACGGGTAAGAGGTCAGTTCACATATGCAACTGAAAATATTGTTTGTTTTTAGTCCTTCTTCTAGTCCCCCAGTTACTTCAGCCTGACCTGGAACCTCAGTTGCTTTATGCTGGGCGCAAAATTCTAAAAGCGTTAACCCATTGTATAGTTCAGCATGTTAATTTCAAAAGCCTGAAAGGTTAACTCGTGTTTACCATTCGGTTTACGTTTCTTCATTTACTATATATTTTGATTGCAGTTGATTACAGTAACCACAAGAGGGAACTCTTGTATTTGAAATGACACTACTCGGACGATTATATCTCCTTTTTGTTTTTATTGAAAATGCATTAAATTACTAACAAGCTTACCTTTTTTAACTGATCAATCCCTCATTTGTCTAAAAAAGATAGTTTTACGTTAAATAACAGCATGAACAAGATCCTGGACCAGTGCTTTAAATCGGAATTGGAAAGTCCTGGTACTCACTATTTGAATACCGGTTTGCTCCTGAAAAGCGCCTGACTCTCCAATTGAATGCCCAGTAGCAGAGCAGAGAAGTGAGGTAACGGGTTTAGTCTTCTAGTCGAGTCAGAGATCAAGTTTTATTGGCAGCTACCAAGTAACAGGTGTCCTAGAAGCACGACAAGCACGGGTCATGTGTTCTCAGGAGACTGTTCGTTTTTACAGAACCAGCCTTCTCCTTATATACAGAAATAATAGCTGCAAGCAAGAATTCTTGAGTTTATGATATGGCTATACACATATTTCTACAATAATACAAAAGAGCGAAGTCATGTAGGCAAGCCCGTATTTTAGATGTCCAATTCGTGATAGATTACCTAGCCAGGCCCGGAACTCCCATCAGATATCGGTGAAGCCCCAATAAAAGAAGGCACCTCCTAGTCATAAAACTGCCCATAAACAGGGAGCGTGGACAGGTGTGTATGTGTGTAGAAAACATGATCTGTACGCGGTGAATGGTTTGTGGTATGTTGTGCATTGATGCTATCGTGTTTTGGCCACTGGGCGAGGAGCTGCCCAAACAGGTTTGGCTGGAGGCAAGGGAGTCAGTTGGGACAGGTCAGGGGGAAGTCAGGGAAGGTGGACGTGTCCTTTTAGATCAAGCTCGACCTTTAATTGACTTATCATGAGGGCAAGACACAAGATGGATACCGTTTACAAAATGGAGTCTGAGGGGTCGGGACGGAAACTACGATTCAGGGGTGTTAGCATACCTCGATCATGACGCAAATGCATAGGAATGATGTCCTAATCATTATCGGTTCGTCGACACCAAATTCGTCATGGTACGTTGATGTTTCGGGACACGGGTATCGGACCTCGATACCGGGACAACAGTAGGGTCCAGAATTTCAGAACCACAGACCCTCCTTTTGCCCTCATATAAGGCAATAATTCATGTTAATCCGAGTCTAAGTCTGTATGAAGGAATTCGTGGAGATGCTGCTGTAGCATCATTCTGTTGCTCAGTTCGTCCCTTGACACAGGCTTCCGTACACATGAGGTAGCACAAAGGCCACATAGTGCAGGAGCGCACTGTACACACAGACAGAACATAAACAGAAGTGCTAAGATCATCCCAATGAAGATCAGTGTTTTCCATCCCCAGGTAGCGATCAGTTCCCAGAACCACCCTAGTAAGGACCAGTCCCCTTTTTCTACGTGAAGGGAACCAGATATCTCGTGTAGCTTAGAGATGGCCTGGTACACTGTCGGTGCGTTATCAGGGATGAAAATGCAACAACTGGATTGGATCACTCTACACACACCACCACGATCGGCGAGTATGATATCTAGGGCAACTCGGTTCTGAAGGGTCATAAGTCGATCCGACTGAAGTTCGGTCGTCAAATTGCCAAGGGCTCCGGCCGTTGTAATCACGGCGGATTCAACTATCCACGATAACTGGCGAATATTCCTGCTGTTCACCATAGGCCCCCAAAATGGCAGAAAACCCTTTGCGAAGTCAGCGAATTCCTGACCCGCGGTGTCGTCTTTACTCACGACACCTCTAGCTGTCCTTGTCCGATGGTAATCTGCTCTGGCCGTGTAGGTGGGAGGCAGCAGAAATGAGATAAAACATGTACCTGAGAAGTCAGGGGGCAACCAGGTGTAGGCTTGGTCATGGCAGACGAAATACGTGCCTTTGGCTGCTAATAGTATAGGGGAAGTTCGGGAAGCGAACACATAGGTTTCCGTGCATATACTCTTTCCTAATTGTGCTTTGGGATCCCTGCCGATACCTTGTAAACATAAGTGACCTCGGTTGGGTACTATCCAAACTGGGCGGGATTTCTTTGCTGTCTGGCTCTTACTCAGGTAAACCCCATATTTAGTTACGTTCCAACGAGTGTACGGAGTGAGTTCATCTTTGGGAATCGTAAGATAGGTGTCGAACTCTCTACTCATATTTCTTATCCCTGCTACTAGTGCCTTGTTACTGGAATCACTCTCAGTAGAACGGGTCGGGTATGGTTCTAGGGCGAATAGGAACATGGTCTGGAAAGCCCACAGAGAACCATAATAACTGAATGGCAGGATGAAGTATGGGATACCCTTATCCGTCGTGTGCGGCATGAGTCCGCATACCCAACAGTTCGATGTGTTCATTATGGACTGGTGTTGGTGTAGAAGTTGAATGAATGAGTTATTTACAAATTCGAGTCTTCTGGCAGACTCGTGTTCAGGTAGAGGGTGAAAGTAGTGTGGAGAGATAGTAGGAGGAGTTGGTGGCCGGGTGTCATTTGAAAAAGTAACTTGGAATACGAATAGAGTATAACCAGTCAAAAACATCGTTATGCTACACAACATTAAAATACATGTTATCAAAAACCTTCTTTTGGCCAGTACAGTGCATAATTGTCTTTCAAAGTTCGTGAGTCTGGTAGGTCTCTTTACCCTAGGAAACTCCATCCTCTAGTTGCTGCCCGCGGTGGTAGGTTGGTTCTGCCAGGGAGTGCGCTCTGTTCAGTCCGGGGTAACTCCCTTGGACCAACCAGAACCGTTGACCTAAACGTCCCCAGTTGCACTCCCCAGACTTCAACCGCGACCCTAGCAGCAGAACCGGATGGCGGTTCGAAAATCAAAAATGAGCAAGTTTCCTGAGAGTGAGAGAGCTGAAAAAATCAAAAATAGTTCTTGGGGGAAGGGAAATCACATTGGTTTGCTTTTTATTTGTCTCTTTGTCTTGACCTTAGATTATATTGTTGTTTCCCAGGTACGGTGTGGTCTTCAAACAATGTCTCAGGTTCGGTAGTGTCCAACTGCATAGACGGTGGCACAAGTCCTTGTAAAATATGATCACTCTCCTTTTCGGTACCAGTTTCATGCATGCGTGCATCGCTGAAAGGGATGAAGCGAGGTATGGATTCTGTCTCGGAGTCGGCAATTCTTTCGTTGACCCACCGGTCGTATGGAAGGGGCAGAGGGACCCGTTTACAATGGGTCCCGTGCACCCAGTTCTTTTTGCCTTCCACCCGAACAGCTGATCTCGTGGAAAGAAGTACCAGGTATGGTCCGGTCCACCTCGGCTGTCCGTTGTTTGTGCGCTGGAAATTCCGCACCAAGACCCATGTGCCGGGTGCGATGGAGTGACCTGGATCGTCAGAGGCTGGCGGAGAGGAACTGTGAACCTGTTGGTGTAAAACACGCAATTTAGTTGTTAATTCGCACAAATAGTCAAGCAGTACGGGGTGCTCTATTTCGCTGAGTTTCTTTGGCCTTGGCACGCCCCAGACGTTGGCTGGGCAGCCAAACACTATCTCACGGGGGCTAAGTCCTAACCTGGAATGGACTGTCATTCTGGTTGACAAGAGTGCTAGGGGCAAGGCGTCAGGCCATTTAAGACCTGTACAGGCTTGGATCTTGGCTAATTTGAGCTTTAAAGTGCCATTGTAGCACTCTACTAATCCAGCTGATTGGGGGTGATTCGCCGAGTGGAACTTTTGTTGTATGCCTAAACATTCACACACTCTCTTCATCACGCGTCCTACGAATTCACTTCCATTATCACTCCAGACGATTCTAGGCATGCCGAATCTCGGGAAGAACTCTTTGACAAGAGCTTTGGCAGTTGACAAGGCAGTATTGTCCTTAAGGGGGTATGCTTCCACCCACCTGGAGAAAGCGCAAACAACAACGAGCACATACTTCAGATTGTTGCATCTCTCCATGTGAATGAAATCGAGCTGCAAAACCTCGAACGGATACGTTGGTGGCGCAAAATGACCAGCTGGAGTTGGGGTTCCCCTACCGGGATTGTACTTCAAACACACCATACAGTTTCTGACCACATTCTCTGCATATTTCGGGATATTGCTATTTTGCCATACTGGGGCCAATACCTTACAGATTCCTTTCGAACTGATGTGCGCAAATCCATGAGCCATTGTTACTACTGCAAGTACATAGGCGTTAGGTAATAGCCATCGCTGGTGTTCTGACAATTCGACCCAACAACCATTCGCATCTAACCTACCCTTACTTTCTCTCCATTCATTCACCTCTTTCTCAGTTGCCTCGGCTTGTATAGATTTCACGCTTTCGATGGTGTCCTCACACATTCCCACATCAGTAATCCATCTAGCGGGACCTACAACATACATCCGACTCATTGTGTTCCTTGCAGTCTCTTTCGCAACCTCGTCTGCAAATGCATTCCCGCGGCCAACATCATCCTGAATCTTTTTGTGTGCACTGCATTTTATGATGGCGACTTGTAGTGGCAAGGTAAGTGACTCAAGGAGTTCATTAACTAACTGACCATGTTGTATCTTTGCTCCATGTGACGTAAGAAACCCACGTTCACGCCACAATCTCCCAAAACTGTGAGCCACACCAAAGGCGTATTGGCTGTCAGTGTACACATTCACTCGCTTTCCTTTCGCCAACACACATGCTCTGGTAAGCGCAATTAGCTCTGCAGCTTGTGCAGAATTATGGGAAATGCGCGCGGTCTCTATAATGGTGTGTAATGTCGTTACGGCATATGCTGCAGTCGCATCACCATTCGGCAGCTTGAAACATGAACCATCAACCCATAAAGTATCGTTGCATTCAGGAAGGGGAGTGTCCTGTAAGTCTACTCTCCCTTTTGTCTCTTCTTCTGTCCTAAAACAGCAGTCATGGTTATCAATCTTGTCTGTTTCTGTCGGAATGGGTAATAACGTTGCGGGGTTCAGTGTATCACACCTCTTTATGTGGATGTGACTTGCTAGCAGTGTAAGTTCGTAACTGGATAGTCGAGCGCTAGTAAGGTGTTGTGTCTTCGTCCTGTTTAGTAAAATGTCTACTGCATGCGAAACCATAACGATCAGAGTATTGTTCATGACTAATCCAGCGGATTGTCGGATGCAGACAGCTGCTGCGGCGGTAGCCCTCAGACAACTTGGTAGGGCTTTAGCCACAGGGTCTAGAGTTGCCGAAAAATACGCGCATGGGCGCTGTCTGTCCCCAAAATGTTGTGTTAAAACTGATAATGCACAACCTTCCTTCTCATGGACATATAATGTAAAAGGCTTACTGTAGTTGGGGTTTCCCAACACAGGAGCCGAACATAATGCATCACGCAACTCGTGGAAACTCGTCTGGCAATCTTCAGACCAAGGCATAGGATTTGGCGTGTCTTTGCAGAGTAGTGCCAGCAAGGGTTTAGCTAGTAGTGAGAAATTCGGTATCCATTGTCTACAGTACGATGTAATGCCCAAGAAGGCTCGAACCTCTCTCTGTGTCCTTGGGGCACTCAGTTCTGCAATTGCCTGTATTCTTTCTGGTGTCAGTCTCCTTCCCTCCTTCGACAAGATGTGACCTAAGTAGGTTACTTCTTGTCGGCAAAATTGTAGTTGGAAAGAGAGACTTTGTGCTTCATGTTACATAAGTGATGCAATAATGACAGCGTAGCTCGTTTGCAAATTTCTTCAGTGTCTGCAGCGATCAGCAGATCGTCTACGTACTGAATCAGAGTTGAACCATTCGGTAGAACAATCGTGTCTAGTTGTGTTTTCAGGGCCTGACTGAATATTGATGGGCTTTCGCAGTAGCCTTGAGGAGCGCACTTGAAGCGGAAGCTTCGTCCTCCTAAATGGAATCCAAAAATATCTCTACTCTCCTCGGCAATCGGGATGCTGAAGAAAGCGTTCTTCAGGTCGATCACCGAGAACCAATTTGCTGAAGCTGGAACCATCGTCAATAAAGCAGTAATGTCGGGGACAACTGGAAACTGTGGGATAACTATCTTGTTCACTTCTCTGAGGTCGATCACGAACCTGTACACAGGCGGTTGTAAAGGATCAGTACGCTTTAAGACGGGCAGAACTGGACTGTTACAAACATTTCCTGTTGTTTCTTCGATGACGTCTTTATCAATCAGGTCATAAACAATCGTCAATAATGCCTTTTCACATTCGCTAGATATTTTGTATTGGGGAATACGTGGCAACCTAACGTTGGCTTTCAATGTTATGACATACGGTGCTATCTCCAAACGACCTACATCATTAGAGCCATTAGCCCAAAGTATATCAGGAAGTGATGACAATTCAGTCGGAATATTGTCCTTTGACAAATACATTGGAGAAATGACTTTCTTACCTAAAGTAAGTTGTACTCCCAAGGGGGAACAGTACAAAGTCGCATATAACCTTTTTAGCAAATCCAAACCTAACAAATTTTCACCGCAACCTGTTGTAAGAATGAGGGGTGCTTCTAATTCGCACGGGCCAATAGAAAGAGATATAGGACTGGAGATCGGGTTTCTAACAGGGGCGCCAGAGAAACCTACTGAAACATTCATTTCGCCAGACAAAGGTGCGCCAGGAAGTTTCGAGTGCATGATAGAACTTTTTGTAGCACCAGTATCCAGCAGAAATGGCTCTGACACTCCTGAGGTAATTACCTTGACATAAGGTCCATTCTGATCTACTGGAACTGAAACAACTCCCTCTCTTTGTCCATGGCTGTCCTAGCAATCGTTACCCTCATTTTCGTGTTCGGTGTAATAGTCGTCAGCATAGTACTGAGCTGACCTGGACGACGCATTATTCTGTTGGTCAAAGCTGTTCATCGAATTCTGAGGCGGAAAAGAAGTTGTATTCTGGGTGAAATTTCCACGGCCCCTACCTCTAGGGGCATGTTGAACACCTCTTCCCCTTACACCTGAAACACCGCTCAAACGTCGCGCAAGAGCCGGACAATTACCTTTAAAGTGACCCTCTTCTTTGCAATACGCACATTGATTCGGGCCATAAGCAACACGCTGATGGGAAAACTCGTTTCCTTGCGCGTTTCTCGAATACTGCTGTTGTTGTTGGTAATTGGGCTGACTAGTCGTACGAGGCGGATAGGCTTGCTGGAGAAGAACTTTAGTTTTTAAATCTTTTGTCTTTTTGTCGACTTTATCTAGCTCGTCTTTGCGCCTATTTTCGTAGTACTGGGCTGTAGCTAAAATTTGCGCTGACGTAGAGACAGCCCAAGCACTCTCTGAATCTTTCAGTTTATTACACAGTTCAGGGATTAAATTATGTACGAATTTGTCTACAAACAATCTTTGACCACCCTCGGTAGCCATATCCTGACCACTATGATCGCTGAAAGTCTCCTCAAATCTTGTGAAAAAGTCAGACACATTCTCATCTTTCTTCTGCTTGCACGCAGATAGCTTGTCCCAATTTACGCATACTTCAGGCATTATCGTTTTCATGTACGCGATAATTCTACCGGGAAGTTCAGCTATTAACGGCTCAGGTTTAGAACCACCAATTTGTCTAGCATCTATAGCGGCAATGTTCGCCCATGAGTCACCTAGTTCTTGGTCATGGTTCGTATGACGTATTTTGCTCCATAGAGGATGTGGAACAACGTTCCCAAACAACATGTCGATATCCGCTAAATTCATTATACATGAGCTTGCAGTTTGTGATAACTCCTTATAATACCCAGTCGGGTTTTTACGAGGATCAGGCAGTGTCTGCTTGAGTGCTAAGACATCGGATCTTTTCCAGGGGACATGTACCCATACACGCTGGAAATGAGGCAGAATTGGTGGATTCGCATTCGCATCACCTTCCCTCCAAACCGGAGGAACTTCTCTCATGGGGTACTGTCTCGCTCTTTTCCCGTCTGGTGCATCGTCTTCGTGACATGATCTAGAGACGTTTCCCTTACTCCTATAAGAGAGCAATAACTCTATCGCTTTCTCAACATCTGCACCTATAATCATACCTTCATAGAACTTGAAGCGTGTATGCCATAGTTCGTTCATTGTGTATTTGGGATCATTTGTCTTCACATCTTCGCCCAGATATACACACATTTCTTCGAATACGTATCTCTGAGTGGGTGCATTCCATTGACGGAAAACTTCCATAACAGACTGAACATCATATCTAACAGTATCCGTAATCCATTTACGGGCTAGTTCATTCAGCACTTTTCTTTCCTCGTAATCAGGCAGTTGACTACGGGACTGTCTATGTTCTGTTTTAGGGGTCGTTTTAGGCGACCCGAAGAAAGGTGAAAGCAGACCAGTGACGGTACCTGTCACTCTTTGTCTAATAGAAGGAGAACCTTGCGGAGGAGCAAGTGCATCGGAAGAAACAGGCTGAGGCAGAGAAGAAGTAGAGGCAATAGCACAGGAAGTTGAAGTAGGAGCAGACGTAGTATCATAGACAATAGCTGGAGCTGTAGGCAAAGTCGTAGAAGTAGATGGAGTAGGTAGCAAAGATGGCGGCCCTTGAGAAGGCTGCGCCGGAGAAGTAGAAACCAGCTGAAGAGGAGCTGGCGTTCGTGCAAGAGCTGGGTTACGTGCGCCGGGGCGCGGTATAGTAAAATGCTTTGGCGTTGTAGTAGCGTCTAACGCATACGGTGGAGGTGAGCTTAATAAGTGAGACATTAATGGATCTTTCTCGGATCTCTCCTCTTGACCTTGTCCCTTATTTGGTAACATCGGGTAGCATTTATCTACTGCTAGTTTCTTGCTCCTAAGTATTTGTTCGTTTTCCTGCTCTTCCTCGTTATCCCTGTATGCAACGGCAGCTTGCACCATTGACATACCTCTTTTATTCCTTTTTGCTAACTTTATTTCTTTCTGTTTGGCTTCTTTGCGCCATAAGCGGAAAGAGTCAAACATCGCCGTCCGGGCTTTTCTCTTAAATAATTTGACCTCTAGGTTATCTAATATTTTTGAGTCGAAACTACCATATTGGGGCCATTTTAAAACACCATCCTTGCGGGTGTATTTTATCCACACTTCATTATATGTGATAGGACCTACGCCGTGCTTTACATAGAGCTCATATGTTGGAGTTCCAATCGGAGGAACCGGACAGGAATCCTCTAATCGGGAGTCCTTACTATAACCAAGACAAAACAAGTTTCCAAGTCTGCTAAAACCAGGCATCTTTGCTCACTAGTCTAGCTTCAAACTTCAAAGGATTATCTGTTACGATATTTCTCGTGAATACACAAGTCCTTCGGCTTTGGGGCTTGCAAGTACCAAATCAAAGCGTATCTCAAGGATACCAAAAACTAAGGACAAACTAAGGACTGGGAGACGCTCCACTTATACTTAACTGAAGTATTTGAAGATCGGTGACGTCGCTAGAAGACTCGTCTATCGTTTCGCTCTACCAAGGATCACTGGGTCCAAAACAAGGCGATAGTCAGGGCAGCAGTCCTTCGTAGCCGTCGGGACGCGGGGAACCTCGCAGCAAAGACCTTCGGAACCACGTCGACATACAGGGGTCGCTGAAGTGGCTGGCCGTCCTCTGGAATTTTCACACGAAGCTCCTCACGAACATCTGGCTTGGACCGTCGCCGCTAGATACCGCCCCGAGTTGGGCGCCAACTGAGGTAACGGGTTTTTAGGAACCCGTTTGGTGCCAGGGGATAACACCCGAAGACCTCTGAGTTCTCCCTGTTCCGGACCACAGAAACACGGAGTCTTCTAGTCGAGTCAGAGATCAAGTTTTATTGGCAGCTACCAAGTAACAGGTGTCCTAGAAGCACGACAAGCACGGGTCATGTGTTCTCAGGAGACTGTTCGTTTTTACAGAACCAGCCTTCTCCTTATATACAGAAATAATAGCTGCAAGCAAGAATTCTTGAGTTTATGATATGGCTATACACATATTTCTACAATAATACAAAAGAGCGATGTCATGTAGGCAAGCCCGTATTTTAGATGTCCAATTCGTGATAGATTACCTAGCCAGGCCCGGAACTCCCATCAGATATTTGTGAAGCCCCAATAAAAGAAGGCACCTCCTAGTCATAAAACTGGCCATAAACAGGGAGCGTGGACAGGTGTGTATGTGTGTAGAAAACATGATCTGTACGCGGTGAATGGTTTGTGGTATGTTGTGCATTGATGCTATCGTGTTTTGGCCACTGGGCGAGGAGCTGCCCAAACAGGTTTGGCTGGAGGCAAGGGAGTCAGTTGGGACAGGTCAGGGGGAAGTCAGGGAAGGTGGACGTGTCCTTTTAGATCAAGCTCGACCTTTAATTGACTTATCATGAGGGCAAGACACAAGATGGATACCGTTTACAAAATGGAGTCTGAGGGGTCGGGACGGAAACTACGATTCAGGGGTGTTAGCATACCTCGATCATGACGCAAATGCATAGGAATGATGTCCTAATCATTATCGGTTCGTCGACACCAAATTCGTCATGGTACGTTGATGTTTCGGGACACGGGTATCGGACCTCGATACCGGGACAACAGTAGGGTCCAGAATTTCAGAACCACAGAAGTGCAGGTACTCCCAGTTTCTTATTAAAGAAGTACAGGTGCTCAGTACCGCACAGTACCTGTCCTTTTACAGTACTGGCCCGAACAGGAGGACACGTGCTCCAGTATGAGAGATTGACAAGTTGCGAGAAGTGTCTTTTGGAAGTACAAAAGAGTATGTTGTACGTTGATAGATGACGATTCCGTTACCTATAGGGTATCCCTGGAAAGCAGGAAATAGAAGGTCCGGCTGCGAGTATTTTGATTGGTAAATATAAGTTGGGAGCGCAGACTGGAACAGCCATGTATGCTGAGCGTGAACAATGAAGCTTGTGATGGGGACCCATTGACACATCCGAGGGTGAATCTCTGGGGTTTGTATAGTTCTTGGCTACCTCCTTCGCGTGGATACCGCAGGCCCAAGAAGGAACTTACAAATGAAAATATAACCTTGTTGATTGTAGACTGTTAAACAGGTTTTGAGACAGGTCAGCTGAAGATGAACTTATTTCACCAGATCGAGTGAGTTTCGGGGGATGAAGACAAAAGAGTGTCTGGACTGGAGTGAAGATGCTGAAGTGAGAAGAAGGCTTTTTGTTCATTTAATTGATGAAGTGTTGATGTTTCTTCAAGTGGAATGGGTGAATTCTGCATGCAGGCGTCCTAGCAGAGTTGTCAATGTAAAAAATCCAGTATCTTCGGTACTCAAAAGAATCCTGCGCTGGCAGTAGGATGTCGAGCAGTGAACAGCAAGAACTGCAAGTTGCCTAGTACATATCTACTAAAGAGAAGAATACCTATTTGTATTTGGATTAGACTGAATTAGTTCACAAATACAGAGGAGAGTAGAGGGGATGCGGACCAAACACTCATCTTGAGCTATTTCACAACTTAAGTGAGAGTTCACCACGTCAGGCGTGCATATCGAGCATTGAATTGAGCACCCCTGGTAAATGGTTGGGTTAGATCCACTTGTGTCAACCTCGTCATATATGATGCAATACTTCACACATTTTTATAAGTGATTTTGTATTAATGTAAACGCATACCATGTACACTAAGAAATAGGAGATCACAGATGCAGTCACATGAACTCCTTCTACAATTGACCTCTGTAGCCAGTATGACACAACCCCATACTCGTATAAGTGGTCTGTCTGTCTACTGTTGATTTGCATTATCAATGTTTGTTTGGCACAAACTCTATGAGTGGGTGTTTTCCCTCAGAACAAACACTTGGCTGTGTGCTTTAGGAACTAGTGGAGTGCCCGGTCGAATCACAATTTGAATCTTCTCATCGTTTCCCACTTCAGAGTACTCTGCTCCATGTCTCTCTCTGCTTCAGTCTGTCTGTTTTTCGTCTTCACCATGATTAAGGTAACATTACTTGTGAACCATCTGGATTGGCTGTATCTCAGGATTCCGATTTTTTTATAGTATTTTTAAACCAGAGATAAATGTGCCTTGATTTTGTTTTTAGTCAGAAGGCCATTTTTTGAAGTCCGGAGTGTAGTTC
Source organism: Lissotriton helveticus (assembly GCF_964261635.1). Taxonomy (NCBI): domain Eukaryota; kingdom Metazoa; phylum Chordata; class Amphibia; order Caudata; family Salamandridae; genus Lissotriton; species Lissotriton helveticus. The sequence continues at coordinate 394,786,002 of NC_136070.1, read as the reverse complement.
CAAACTTATAAAAAATGTATTGACATACACATTATTTCGAAGATTGTAGTTAGCACTCTCAGCATTGGAATAAGCTTTACAAGTTATTGTCTAGTTTAAAATTGTTGGATTTTTTTTATTACATTTTACTTGCTATAACCGAATAACCTACCATTAACCAGGAATAATCACGTTTGTGGGATATGATTTTTCCATCTTTACCGTGAGTAGTTTCCAAAAACGTTATATCCTAGGTGCATATAACAGTGTGCCACACTGTCACATTCTGTGTGGCGGGGCGCTGAAGTGACTTTAACAAGACATGTTATGTTATCAGATTTGAAGAGCACATGGCTGCCCCAGCGACGGGGTGTCCCAGCGCAAGGTCCACAACAAAAACAGAAAGGCGGGAAAAGATGCAACTGGGAGCAATCTGGAAGAGCCAGGTCATGACTGCCTTCTTGAACACCCTATGGTCTTGTAGGTTCCTGATGGTTCTAGGGAGAGAATTCCAGAGAGACGCAGAAAGAGCCCGGAAAGAGCGTAAATGTAAAATGTAAATTGATACTTGTATAGCGCACTACTCACCCACAAGGGTCTCAAGGCGCTTGTACGAATACCGCTGTGTAACCCATCCTGGCTTTCCCTGTGAGGTGTCCACTCCTGGGCACCCCCAAGGTGGAGGCTAGGCATTCTTAGCGTTGTGGGGGCCGCTGTGGAGATTAAGCAAGCTATTGCCCAGAGTTGCAGAAGTGGGACTCCATGATTGGAATAGGCACCGAGGCGAGAATTATCAGGTCCGTGGAATTTTGAGCCCAAGGCCCGACGAGGCGGGGAATTGAACCCTGGTCCCGGACTAGACCTCTGCATCAGGGTCTGCCGCTCTATCCATTGAGCCACACTTCTCTACCACTCTTCTAACACGGGGGAGCACACCAATAGTTGGTGTGAGGAGCGGAAGTTGCGTTCTGGTTTAAAGGGAGATAGAAGGTTGGTTAGAAGAGAGGGGGCCTGGGCATGAAACATTCTGTGAGCAATGCACAGAGATTTGAATGTCATTCTTTTTTTCTACCGGGAGCCAATGTAATTTCTGTATGTATTTAGAGGTAGAGCTAGACAATGGAGGGCAAAGATGGAGAGAGCAGTGGCGTTTTGCACCCTCTGTAATCTGGTAGTGCTGGCATTCTTGCCACCCAGATACAAAGAGTTATGGTAGTCCAGTCTAGAAAGGATGGTGGACTGGATGATAACTTGGCAAGTGTGAAGGTCAAATAACCCGAGTAGGGGCCTCAGACCACGTAAGAGACCAAAACAACTGCCCACCACTAGTTTTGTCCGAGCTTGAAAGGTTAGGGTGCTGTCCAGCTATGACATGTAATGCAAGAAACAACCAAAAACCAGTGACAGAAGCACTATTAAATATAGAATAACTTACCACTCGTCAGAGTGACAATTAATAACTATATCTCTGACTTATCAACAGATACACCTACAATAGCACTCCTTGATGTGGCACATTAGCGATCTAGTAACTGAGCTGTGTCACTCTGTGGTCAAACATAGATCGATTTTAGGCAGGAATACAGCTACTATCACAAATCAAGATTGACTCACTGGAAAGCAGTTACAATTCACAGTTGTTTAGTCTTTCCCCTTGTACTTTTAAAAAAAATTAATTTTCAGGACGCGATTCCTCCTCTGCTGGCTGCTACAGCATATTGCTCAGGCCAATCTGGATTTACTAGTCTCCTTTAAAGTGGGCACTTATAGCTTATAGGACACCCAGAAATCCTGATATATCCAACTGTTTTACTCCTTTAGGATCCCATGTAGCACCTCTTTAAATATGTTTTTTTTTAAAACAGCTGAACTGATTTACCCCAAATATAAAAAACACGCATTCTGAGCAACGTTCTGACTGTCTGCCAAATTTGGTTTAATTCTGTTCAGCTGTTTTTTTATTGCTTCCCAAAATTTCAAGTGGAAATTAACATGAGAAAACAATGTTTTGGGACACTTCCGCTCCCATTTATCTTTGCCCCTTCCTGACGAGACAGAACAAAACTTCCCAATACGAGGCTGAGGTGGATGAACTTTTTTGGGAAAGTTTCATGGTTAGTCAAACCTTCCAAAATTATTAGTGAAACAAAAAATGCTTTTCCTAAGGTAACTCTGACCTAACTATAACTACGCAGGAGTGACTGCAACTGTGTAAAATATAAATATGTATTTACTGAAAAAACAACGGTTAAAGTGATGCTATAGATAGGTGTTGAAATGAGAGGACGAGCCGGCGTTACAAAACCCAAAAAACACTGAAATACTCCAGTTGTAGTTTAGCGAAGTAACTAGAACTTATCTTCCCACCATACACTGCTTTTGACCTCACATATTACATCACTCATCAATCAATCAATACATTTATAAAGCGCACTATATACCTGCGAGGGTCTCAAGGTGCTGGGGGGTGGGGGGTTGGTGCTGCTACTGCTCGAATAGCCAGGTCTTAAGAAGTCTCCTTAAGGCCAGTAGTAGATCCTGAGTCTTTCGCAGGCGTATGGGAGGTTGTTCCAGGTCTTTGCGGCGAGGTGGGAGAACGATCTGCCTCTGGTGGTTGTTCTTCGGATGCAGGGGATGGTGGCGAGGGCGAGGTTGGCAGAGCGGAGCTGGCGGTTCAGTGTATAGAAGGTGAGACTTCTGTTGAGGTTAAATGATATTGATGATGTCACTTATGACATCTCAGGCGTAGCTTCTGACCAGACCCTGCATTCATTCCTCATTAGGACTTGGACGTAGGGCCTAGGTCCGGCTCCCGACTCTCCGGAGCAAATAAGCCTCCACTGCACACAATTTATAGCTTTATATTTGAGAAGAATGACACAGGACTTAGCCTGTGGGCAGGACCTGCACCCACCCCTCCAAGAGAGAAAGAGCAAATGCATATGAAGTAACTTTGTATCACTGGCCTGTGTTGCCATTTTTGTGGAGATTTATAAATCACAAAGCAGAGTGGTTTGAAAATGTCACCTGAACCCCGAAATTCCACATGATGTGCAAATTCTGTCTCTAATGAGAATAGCACACTAGAGGTTGGCCATACCTGGGGTTAGGAATAGAGCCTGGACTACATTACAGCTGCACCCTACTTCCTTCCATCCAGCCAGGCCAGACACTCATTAGTGTTTGGATTTGCTTGTGCTGATTATGTATTTTTTTTTTACTTTGCTTAAAGCTCACCGGTCATGCGTCGTTTTCAGTTGTGTTTTTTTTTCCTCTCCAAAATGTTTTGGATTTTCCATACATCTTGGTACCCCGACCACTGGCCTTGTATTGATCATTTTTGGGGTTGCCCCTCTGGCCCCTATGGCTGTTACACCGAATCAAAAAAAACAAAACGTTTTTTGAGTGAATCTACATTAAGTCCCACATTTGGTGTGAATTAGATCAGCCATTCAGACTGCAAATGTGAAGAAAATTCCCCATAGAAGCTTAAATGGTAAATTGCTTGTTTTTCAATCCTCCCCCGCCCTTAACTTATACCCGTGCTCTGAACTTCATGAAACTTGGCGTGCCAAAACTTAGCTGACTGAGTAAGTATAATGGCGTGTTTCATGCACATCTGCCTATGGAGTCAATTGGCAAATCTAAAAATGCCTCTTGAATTGAAACCCTGTCTGAACCATAACTACACAGTGGTTACCTCCACTGTGTAATGTGTGTAATATGTATGTATATGAGAGGTGTGGCTCACTGGTTAGAGGCGGCAGACCTGTAAGCAGAGAACGGCCGGGACCAGGGTTCAATTCCCGACGCGGCAGGGTCTTGGACCAGGGTCAACAGACTCGATAATTCTCGCCTCAGTGCCTACTCTAACCAGGGAACACACTCGGTAACTCTGGGCATTAAGCTTGCCTCATCTCTACAACGGCCCCCCACGGATGCCGGGGATGCCTGGTTTCACCCTGGAGATACCCAGAAAAGGGACCATCTCACAGGGAAAACCAGGACGGGTTCCCCAGCGGTCTACAGCGCCAGGACACTCGGGTAGAGTAACAGTGCGCTTTACAAGTATCCCACATTTACGGTAACTGGAACTCTCATCAGTGTCATGCACAGTTTTCTCCTCAATAATTTGACTGCAAATGTTAGTGATATTATCAATTATGTTATTAAAGATGTCATGAGTGTTGTAATATGTGAGGTCATTAGCAGTGCATGGCGAGAGCATGAGTTATAGTTACCTTAGGGCACGAGTTATAGTTACTGCAACTAACCATAACTATAGCTGCTGAATTTCTATAGATTTGTGCAGGTAAATTCAAAACGTAACTATAACGTCCCTGTAACATTTGTTTTTTTTAAGTTAATATCTGTTGTTTTAAATTCTGTTTCCTAACTAACATCCCTGTGACCTTAGTTTTTTTCTGTGAATTTCAATTTTTTTTATTACTTTAAGTAATTTTAATTACTTTGTTAATCCAACCACTGCCGCCCACAGCCTTCAGCTGGGCCTGCCTGGGGCCAACCCCCTATAAGCAACGAACCCTGCACCACACAAGGCCTTGCCAAGCGGAAAGAAAACTGGGCAAGGTAGAAATACCCTGACCCCCTAGCCCCGGTGCTGGGTTTCATCTGTGACCTTGCCATGGCAAAAACATTTTTTTTAATTTTTTGCCGTAAGTTTGCAGTAGGTCTGTGAAAGCGTGCCCCAAAAGAAAAGTGACGCTGACTCCTGCTTGTTCGCAAAAAATCCCCCTGGTGGGCCAGGACCCGGAACCATGCACATAGATTAAAAAAAATAAGGGGTTGGTGGATCACATGGTTACCCCCTTGTGAGGCTTTTATGAGCCCTGGGGACCACCACATCCCCGGGGCTTCAAACCAAAGGAGGGGGCCTCACGGACCCGCCTTCTGGGGCTTACATATGTCCCAAGGGCCACCACCTCCCGGGGCCAAATGCATTCTTTAAATTGGGAGGCTGGTTGCATGGCCCCCCTCCCTGGCCACATACGACCCCGGGGAATTCATCCACTGGGCCCAGGTCACTAGTACCTGGGTGCCCTGTCCCCTCCCAGGGGAAATGCAGCTCTCTGTGTACAGAAGTAGTTGTTTCATCTGTTTCCCTGTCAATGTGGCAGCTGGCAGGGAAACAGAGGACTACTGTACTTTCAGCGAGCGCGAGCAGTTTGACAGCTCCCGCTTGCAGGAAGCAGAGTTATGTCTGCTCTCGCTTGCCGGAAGCTGTCAAGCGAAAACAAACAGCTGTCTCCCGAGGGTGGGCACCTCTGGAGGTAGCAGGAGCTGGCCCTGGGGGGTGGCAGTCTCCAGAGTCATTAAGGACTCCAAGAGGGGGGTCGTGCAGGCCCTCTTCTTTAAATAGCACAGGCTTGCCCCCGGGAGGTGGTGGTCCCCGGGGCTTCATCTGGACCAGGATGGGGGCCACTTGGCCCCCCTCCCATTCTCTAATATGTATTTGGCCCCTGGGATGGGGTGGTCTGTGTGCCCCCCTTTAGTGTTTATTTAGCCTCTGGGATGTGGTGGTCCCCGGGGCATATATAAGCCCCAGGGAATGGGGGGGGAGGGTCCATGCTGCTCCACTCCTTTGTTTAAAATGAAGCCCTGTGAGGAGGCCTTTCCCAGGGCTCTTGGAGCCCAATGGAGGGTGGTCCCTGAGGTCCTTTCCTTCATTTCAATAAAACCCCAGGGAGGTAGTGGTGTCCGGGGCTCATAAGATCCTCTGGAGGGGGGGAGCCAGTGTGCCCTCTCCTTATTTTTTTATATATATGCATGCCCCAAGGGCACCTGGGGGCTTCTTTGAAAATCAGCATGGGACTCTGCGCTTTTTAGTTTTTTATTTTCTTTTTGCTGAAAATTCGCCTGAATTTTTTTTAAAAACATGCTTTTTAGCCCGATGCGGTCCCAAGGACCAAGGCGTACCCTGCCCCCTAGTGTTGAAGCGATTGGAATAAATAAGGACAGTAGCGCATTTTATGTGGCGCTTGTTAGCATACACTGGCAGTTTCATAATGTTGTAACTGCAGTGTTGTACGGGCGACTTCAGTGATACTTGTAGGTCTGTGTGTTGAATAGACTGTTGCCAGACCAGCGATAAGTGCGATACCATGGATAACGCTTCTCTGCATAACATAGATCATATCTTGCTGCATACATTCAAAGTTAGATTATGAAAATTTTTGGAAATATTTTACTGTTTAAAAATACGTCCTTTTTAGGTCTCGCCTGAGCCAATGCGCTTTCGCATTGCTCCGGCGAGATTATAGTAAGCGGAAAAGAAAAGTCAAACCAAAACGGCTGCGGATCGCATACAGTTCATGTGATCTATGCACGTGCACACCATCGCCAGCCACATAACACACCACCATTTGTCTGTGCTTCGGCATCAGACTTCAAAGGCTGCCGGTTCCCCGCCCCCCCGCGTGCACATCGCGCACCACCATTTGGATGTGCCTTGGCATCAGACTTCAAAGGAAGCCGCTCCCCCGCATCAGACTTTAAAGGAATGTGCTCCCGAACTTGCTGGCCTCGCTCTCGTGAGCCTTTATTTACTTGTTTTCATGGTCTGTTCTTCATCCAGCTCTGTCTCTCCTTACCTATGTTTCTCCCCCTCTCTCTCGCTTTCAACCTTGCTGTTTCATGTTGTTTGCCCTAGCTCTTCTCTTCCATACAGGCTCACTTCTGTTGCTCGCTGCTTTTGCTCCTATGAATTTTGGCCTATCTCCAACCTCCTCCCTCGCTGATCTTGGATCTCGGCCCCCTCCTCTTCTTTCCTCTCTCCCTCGCGCCCTTCTGTTCCTGTCTCTTATTCATTCATCTTCCTCATCCAATTTACCACCCTCTTCATCTCGCAGACATACTTCCATTCTTGGCTAAGAAAACATTGCAGTATTGATCTGTGCCTACTCATCTCTCTTCATATCACATCCCATGCTTTGTTAATCAATGTTTACAGGTCTATTAAGAGATACTTCACTCTGGGACACCACTACATCACTCGGGAACACCACCACATCACTCAGGGACACCACCACATCACTCGGGAACACCACCACATCACTCAGGGACACCATCATATCACTCGGGGACACCACCATATCACTCGGGGACACCACCATATCACTCGGGGACACCACCATATCACTCGGGGACACCACCATATCACTCGGGGACACCACCATATCACTCGGGGACACCACCATATCACTCGGGGACACCACCATATCACTCGGGGACACCACCATATCCCTCGGGGACACCACCATATCCCTCGGGGACACCACCATATCCCTCGGGGACACCACCATATCACTCGGGGACACCACCATATCACTCGGGGACACCACCACATCAATCGGGAACAGCACCACATCACTCTGGGACACCACCACATCACTCTGGGACACCACCACATCAATCTGGGACAGCACCACATCACTCTGGGACAGCACCACATCACTCTGGGACACCACCACATCACTCTGGGACAGCACCACATCACTCTGGGACAGCACCACATCACTCTGGGACACCACCACATCACTCTGGGACACCACCACATCACTCTGGGACACCACCACATCACTCTGGGACACCACCACATCACTCTGGGACACCACCACATCACTCTGGGACACCACCACATCACTCTGGGACACCACCACATCACTCGGGGACACCACCACATCACTCTGGGGCACCACCACATCACTCTGGGGACACCACCACATCACTCTGGGGACACCACCACATCACTCGGGGACACCACCACATCACTCTGGGGCACCACCACATCACTCGGGGGCACCACCACATCACTCGGGGACACCACCACATCACTCGGGGACACCGCTACATCACTCGGGGACACCGCCACATCACTCGGGGACACCGCCACATCACTCGGGGACACCGCCACATCACTCGGGGACACCGCCACATCACTCGGGGACACCGCCACATCACTCAGCCCAACCAGGTGGAGAAGTGTGGCTCACTGGTTAGAGGCGGCAGACCCGTAAGCAGAGAATGGCCCGGGACCAGGGTTCGATTCCCGACGCGGCAGGGTCGTGGACCAGGGTCAGCGGACTCGATAATTCTCGCCTCGGTGCCTACTCTAGTCAGAAACCACACTCGGCATTTCTGGGCATCAGCTTGCCTCATCTTCACAACGGCCCCCCCAGACCGCCTGGGATGCTTGGTCGCACCTTAGAGATACCCATCAGGGACCATCTCTCAGGGTGAGCCAGGACGGGTTCCCCAGCGGTCGAAGCGTGGAGATACTCCTCCGGGAGTCGATTTCTAGCGCTATATAAACCCGCAATTAAATTAAATTAAATTAAACCACATCATCACTCAGCACCACAACAGCACGGTCCTTGCTTGCTACCAACAAGCATTGCCATAGCCAATAGGACTCGCATTAGGAAAGTGTAAGCTATTGGCTTTGTGAATAACAATGCTATTAATTTATATATTTTCAAAGCCAACACATATTTTAAAAAATTGTCATTTACAATACCAATAGCTCACACTTTCCTAATGCGAGACCTATTGCATTGCAAATGCTTGTTTTATCTGCCAGGGACGTGTGCTTGTTATGCAGCTGACATCCCTGTGTTTATAAAATATTTCCCAATTGCAAATTTAAATCGTTTATAGTAATGCCAGGAGAACCAAAAACATTATCTTTTCAACGATGTGTAATACTTGATACATTGTGCCATTTTTTGTTACTATTGACAGGTTTTAATAAATGTTTACACAAGATTTAATTTTTATCAAGGGACCGTGAAAGTGAGCCTCGTGTTTGTGCTTTGTTTTATACAGCATCATCATTTTCCCCTTTTTTGAACTTTTTGTACGAAAATAGCGGAGGGCACAAACCTATCGTGCATATGTGAGTTGTTGATGATTAGAAAATTCATAACGATTTATTTTTAGGAATTATAAGGATGCCTTTTAGACATGACTAAATACTTGCAAAAGTAATGGTTACGTTCACTCTTAAGCCTCTTCATACTTGGAGTCTTTCTTCTGCCCTGTTATATTTAATGATTTTGGAAATCTTTCCTTTTAGTGCCACATTTCGTACGTCAGATCTGTGTCTATATTTTTGTTAAAAGAAGCTGAATAAAGCAAAAATAATGCTGGGCTTATCATTTGAGAAGAAGCAGTCTTTTGAACAGCCATCTATTTAAGATCTTGCCGAGCGTCCTTAATGTGGCGCCTTTTTTGATATCAGACATTAAGAACATCTGTTCTCTTGTCTGTTTTGGTGTTCATTGTAAGTTATCAATCATTTCAGCAAGATATCCTACTTCAATCATTGTTTCAAAATTCGAACTAAATCAAATTGTGTGTGTGTGTTTGTACATATATATATATATATATATATATTCCCCCCCCCAAAAAAAACCAAGCTTATAGGGATGTTATAGTTAGGAAGTGGAATTTAGAAAACCTTAGAAATTCACTGAAAAAAACGAAGGTTACAGGGAAGTTATGGTTTGGCTCAGATTTCACTCGTACAAAACATTAGAAATTCAGCACTTATAGTTACTTGAGCTAACTATAACTTACTCCCACATAATGCACTGCTTAAGACATCAGTGATGTCACTGACCATGTCATGAGTGATGTAATATATGAGGTTTATATTAATGGGAGGGGGGGCATTATAGGCTCCAGGAGGGGGGGCTGCACGGCCCCCTTCCTTTCTTTCTTGCATGGGCCGGCCCTGGAGAGGTGGTGGTCGTCCTTGGGGCGTACATGTCCTAGGAGAGGGGGGGCCTGGTCCCCCTCCCATTATTGAAAACATGGCCCTGGGAAAATGGTGGTCCCTGGGACCAAGGGGAGCATTTGATGGGGGTCCGCATGGCCCCGCTCCTTTTTTATAGATTAAGTCCCGGGGAGGTGGTGTTCCCCGAGGCTCCAAGAGCCTCAAGAGGGGGGGCCCTTGTGCCCTTCCTTTTTTTTTTTTTTTTTTTAAACCACTCTCCCGGGGCTAAAAAAAAAAATGCTCCTCTGTTTGTGGGGCGTTTGTTACTTTTTTTCATGGACTCTACTGAAGATGGTTTACAACACCTAGTTGAACTGTTGGCAGCCACTCAGATTTAAGCATGGGGAACGTCAGATCTTCTGAGGATCCACATCCCTAGATATCCAAATTTTGATTTCTTTTAATAACTCAAAAACCCTGAACGGATTTTCACCAAATAACAAAAAGGGTTATTTCTGGACCAAGAACTACCTTTCAGCCAAATTCCGTGTAATTCCATCCCGCGATTCGGGCTGTAATTGTGTCTAAAACCTCTATAGAAATTAACATGGGAAAACCATGACCCCTCCCCCTTTTCTTTTAGGTCGCCTCTTGACGGATCACCCCAAAACTTTCCATGCACAACTAGAATTACCGGCGCACTTTCTTTGTAAAATGTTAAGATACGTCAAACGGCATCAAAGATGTAGGCACCGCAAAAAAACACTTTTCCTATGGAAACTAGGTCCTAACTAAAACTATCATGGGCGACTGCCATACATATATACACTGAAAAAACTAAGGTTAAAGGGACGGTATATTTAGGTGAAAATGTCAGTTAAAACATAAAACATACCATTCTAAACAAACAAAACCACTGAAATTCGCTAGTTTTAGTTATCACAAGTATCTAAAACACATGCCTCAAAGTAACTATAACTTGCGCCTTCGCCATGCACAGTTTTGTCATCAATGAAATAATTGCAAATGTTGCAGTGTTATCAGTGATGTCATGAAACATGTCATGAGTGAGGCAATATGTGGGGTAATTAGCAGTGCATAGCGAGGATGCAAGTTATAGTTACTTTGGGGCACGAGTTCTATTTAATTGAGGTAACTATTATTGGTGAAGTTTAGTGGTTTTGTTAGTTTAAAACGATATGTTATAACTAGGACTCCCGGTTTTATAGTATTTCTTTTTTTTACGTTTCAGTCTGTATTTATCCATATTTCTTTTTTGTCAACTTTATCTGTATTTATCCATGTATATTATGGGTATTGTAAAAAAATAAAGCTGAAACTGGTATATTTCCACATTTATTTAACCAATAAATATGCAGTCATGCTTGAATGCCTATCAGGTTTTAGTGATATGAACACCTGCAGAAGGTAATTCAGTGCATATGCACATTTCAGCATTAGTCTTGTGCATATCTACTGCTGTTAAAACCTCTTTACTAAAATTCCTTTTTTTAACCCCTCTTACCTATCAATCCACACACTTATTGGTCTGGCAGTCATGGCAAAGTGAATTTACAATCACTATAAAAGCATCCAATTTCCGTTTCTATCCACATTTAAAAATTAATACATACTAAAAAATAAATGGCTTTCTGTCTGTATTTATCTGTAAAAATCAGTAAAAATGGAAAACAGGGAGCCTTAGTTATAACTGACATTTTCACCGAGCTATAATAACGTTTTAACCTTGGTTTTTTCAATGGACTACTAGAGTTTTTCTAATGCAAAGTAAGTTGTCCATCGCTGTGCTTGGAGTTGTATGCACAACCCACTTTTTCGTTATTATTTTTTTCCCTGGGGAACTAAGTATCAATTTGTTTTCAAGTTGTTTGGACGCATACTTTGGACCCTGGGGAACTAAGTATCAATTTGTTTTCAAGTTGTTTGGACGCATACTTTGGACCCCGTTAAACATCGTCCATGTTCGGTTCCTAACTTTGTACTTAATATCCACTGATAGCCTCAGAGTGACATCTCTGGAAATTTGTTCTAGATCTGTGGATCCACAGCAAGACCCCAGGGGTGTCGCACTGTGGCTTTGCGGTGGTTTAGTGGATCCACGGAATCCTGGAAGACTCCCAACAAGGCCCAGGAGGCCAGGGTACCCCTACCCTGACCCCTTGTATCTTATTTTGTTTTATTTTTTAGGACTCAGAACCAGGTCCCCAAGTAATAAGGAGGAGGCCGCAACTTTTTCTTCAGGTTGCTGCCAGCCATACACAATGTGTGGTTGAGCTCGCAGATCTGCCCTGGATCCCCCGTAGCGTGAAATTTAAATACATTTTTAGCCTTACTCTCTGAAAAACTGCTGAATGGATTTACACCAAATTACAAAGTGCAAGCTTTCTGGACCAAGATTTTACTTTCTGCTAAATTTGGTGTAATAACATTGTGCAGTCTTTGTGATATCGTTGTTCAGTTTTCCTATGAAAAAATGAACGGGGAAGTACATGGCCCAGTCTAGACCATATCTCTTGATTTCAGTTATTTGTAAAATCTAAGCTCCATGGCATTGATCTTCTTACTTTTACAGGTAGTTTTTACAAGAAGAATGGGGATGTTTTGCAGGGAATTAACATTTCTAATAATAATGCTTCCGACTATTTAATATGCGACTAGGTGTGAATGGAGATTTTCAACATTTTTAAAATGTTTTATTTTAAATTAACTTATATTCTGTAACATAAATTCGTGGAAATCTTAGTTTCGATTTTTTTAGTTTTAAACCAGTAGGTGGCGATAGTGCCATACCAAATATATCTGCTTTCCATGTAAAACATGTCCGTTGTTTTGCATCAGTGTGACAGTTCAACACAAATGTCTGATATTTTTAGCAACACTTTTTTTTTGTTACTGCCCAGATTTTTTTCATTACCGGCAGAAAACTTGTCATCAATGTTGAGAGAGGTATTCTTGTATTTGTCATAGCGGTGATTGTTATCTTCAGGTGTTGTGCCTTTTTACCGATATTATTTTTAGTATCCTTTTCCTTTATTTGGATTGTGGCCGTTTGCAAAGTATGGTAAAATCCAGTGAAAGCTCTGCAACGTTAGCATTCTAAAATACCCTTACTTCTCTAGTGATTTTATTTATTTATTTTTTAAATGAAAAGGGAAGGTTCCACTAAATCGTGTTACCATTCAAAATATAAGTGGATTAAAAAGTAAGTGTAATGAATTAATGGCAATGAAACACAAGGGGGCGTGGGCTCCAGGACTGAATCAATGTAACCTAGCAAATGTAAGGGTCACCGGGCGTGATTATTTTATTTTCGCCAGCGCTGTTATTTGAAGCTTACCATACTTGTTTGATATTAACATATGTTCTAACTAAAGCTCTACTTAATACACTAGCATTGGTTCTGAATGAGAAGGAGGAAATAAAAGTTATTTTTAGGCATGACGTTAGTCAAGATCCATTGATTTTACTAGAATTATACATATATATGCATTTAGTTATAACTGAGTCAGCTTCTGTAAGTAAAGTGTTTTGCATAAGAAGAGTTTTTTTTTTGCTAATAACTTTGGTGCCATTTGACCAATCTTCACAAAACTTACGAGAGTTCACATTGGCAGCCGGCATGGTTCGTGGGTGGGCTTGCAGAGCGATTGCGGGAGGGAGTGAACATAATAATTATAAAAAAATAATAATAACTTACCTTGCCGCTGGGTTCCGCGTTTCTGCTCCTGCTCTCCTGCCTCCAACTTCAGGAATAGGAAGCAGGCAGCCAGGCTACCTCCCCTAAGCCAATCTCAATGCTGCAATGCACTGTTGTGATTGGTCTGAGCACCGTGACACGGCACTCAGCCAGGGGCTGGAGGGATGGGCATGTTTTCCATGCAGGCTGTAATGCAGCCTGCATGGAGAACGGGGAATGTGCGCATGACTGTTTTTGGCGGTCCGAGAGGGTTGACAAACAGTCACTGCGCACTTAAGAGTGGGCAAACCGCTCGTGCCCTGCTCGGAGAGCAGAACAGCCCCACCCCGCCTACCTGCAAAGTAGCTTATCTCCTCTGCCATAGCGGTGGAGCCGCCACTCAAAGTTCGTCCTTCTCAGTTCCTTCCTGGAAAGTTTCATGGTGATCCATCAAGCATGGGCCAAGAAAAAGAGAGGGGTCCCTTGACACCTCTTTTCCCCATGGGTTCTCACTAGGAAAAAATAGACAACTTGGGATTTGGTGTAATTCTGTTCAGCTGTTTTAGAGAAATTAAGATGAAGGTTTACATTGATAGATATCTGTTGCAGCGTGACTCCCTGGGAAAAAAATGCCAAAACTCACAATCTGATTGGTCAGTCCCGCTGGACCATGCAATGTGAAAAAGTGTTGCAATCACCATTTTAGGGCTCTGGGACTTTGTCCCTGAGTTCTGAAAAACATTTAAAAAAACATATAAAACACATAAGGGGCAGCTTACTGGCCCGAAGGTGGGAGTGGGAGTTCCCAGAAAGGCGCCCTCCTCTGGGCCAAAATATATTTTTTAATTCTTCTAGTTCTCCATTGTACAGTGGGACTTTTGCAGGATATGGCGCGTTCCCCCATGTAGTCCTGTTGGAGTCCCCCTGGACTTCTGCAGGACATAAAAAAATTAAATGAAGTTGGGCGGTTGCCCTTTGGCGATGGGCTGGGCCAGACCTTCTGCATAGTCATATGATATTATTTTATGTAACAAAAAATAGAAATTCCCTGAAGAAAACAAAGGATAACATGAAGTTATATGTGAGGAATGTAGTAAGATTTTAACTGGTGTTAAAAAAACCTTTGGAATTCAGTGAAGAATCACTTTGTTTCAAAAACCAGAGAAAATCGCCAGCTATACTTAACTGATGTAAATATAACTTGCATTGCTGTGATGCACCTCATCTATTAAATTACTGATTATACCTGAAATCTATGCGTTGGAAGTTATACTTCTACATTTTAAACGGTGGTACCTTTCAGTGTATAAAATGAAGAAGATTTGGATTTAAAATACGGATTGGGTCTGTCTTAATTGAACAACTTTGGGAAAGGCCGACCTACCATTACTTGAAGTAGCTTTCAAAGTTGTTAACGAAACAGTGATCCATTTCTTAAAATGTTTACCCTTTGCAGGATATTGACAATCCTGAACGTAAACTGTTGTTTTTCTGGATTTACCACGTGTGCTGGGATCTCTCTACCTGAATCCAGGTTACTTTGCTGTATTTACTTATCATGTATGAGTAAAATCTACCCAATCGACTACTATCCAGTGATGCAATATTAATCTGGGGTTCATGCATTTGATCAGTGTTGCTAGGGAAATACATAGTACATTATGTCACTGATTTATATTTTTATGCTTTTTGGAGTGCCCTTTTCTCCACACTGTTCTTTGTGTGTAGGAGAACTTTTGGGAACGTTTATAAATGATCAGTTTGCATCCCTTCAATTTCATTGTGTTGAAGACTTTGGGGTGGACTGTAAAGTCTTGATTCCTGTGTATTGACTCCGAGTGAGACATTGAAATTTTGAGAGCATGGTTTCGTATTCTGCTTTTCTGTTACTGGTTCTGATGTTAAGTAGTGTCAAGGTACTTGTGGGCGCTTTGTAGAATGGTCAGTCATTTTATAATTTTTTGAATGTGGACCAGCGTTATTGAATGTGTTATAAATGAATCTGAACAGTGTTGCACCTTGTTGTAGAGCAAGTAAAACGTGTTTTTCATAATGGCGAGAAAATCGTGTCTTTATTTCATTATTACATAAGGAAGATTAAGGGGAATACACAAATGAAATGCAAAGTGAAGTTTTAAAAAAAGATTGTTAGGTCGTCCGACCTCCATATTTTTTTTAAACACATAGTGTGGTAACAGGTGTAGTGAAAATGCTGCCAAGTGAGAACTCCCTCGCCCAAAGGAGGTAGGCACCTGAATTAACTAGATAAGATATTTCAGAAAAGTGAATATCAGGATTCTGTTAAGGAGAAACACTGTCAATAGCAACGTTTATTGTGGTTTTAGCCTGGCTGAGATTCAGGAGACTATGGCTACGGTGGAACAACCGTTGGCAAACTGGGGAAATCCAGAGTTTTTACTTGCATCTATCCTCTCTTGATGGGGTTTTTGAATGTATTTTGGTGTCTTTTTGACGTGTTCTTTTATGTAGTTCGACCCGAACACGCTTAAAGCAAGTATTTATTTTAAGTGTGCTTGAACCTCAGGCGATATTTTTTAAATCTCTAGCTTACAGTTAAAACCTTTATGCATTGTCAAATTCAAAAAGTCTTTATTAGGAAGAGGTGTGGCGCCGCGGCCAGGGCGACTGACGCTGGAATCTGGGGACCATGGTTCGATCCCCGGCTCCGGCGGCAGGTCAGCCCAGCACCATGTGACTCTGGGCAATAGCTCGCTTAATCTTCCCGACGGCCCCCCAGCGCCTAGAGACCCTTACGGGTGATTGTGCGCTTTACAAATGTGGACTTTTATTGCGATATTTTTCAATCATAAAAGACATTACATAATACATTTTTAGAAGATAAAGAAAAAAAGAACAAAAAATGGGGGAAATACATCGTTTGTGGCTTGATAGAATACATGATTCGTCACTATACGATTAACAACTGCCAGCTAAGGATCGTAAAATCAATTCAGTAAAATCAATAAATGATTACAGTAAAGAGAGATAAAATCTTTAGTTAAATCTTATTAAAACTAGTATATGTAAAAAAAAATTCATCACCAGGAACACTAATCACCAGGTACTTTTACCAATTTTATATTTTCTTTATTTAGACAGGCCAAGTTACTGTAGGCTCATTTTACGGGCCCGAATTATCCACATCCAGTGGAGAAATTTAGCTATTGCTAGTACAACAACTTGGGAGTTATCAGTACTCAATATCTCAATACCTTTATGCATTGTCAATCTCTGCATGTTTTTCAGGAAGACACCTGTATTGTCAACGCTGAATAACATCCAGAGAAGGGTTTGGTTCAATACTTGCAATATTTGCTCTTCACTTTGTAGCTCCATATCATTTCACTAACCGAGTTGTGGTAATCAAGAAATGTTACCCTGTGCTTCTTTTACCAACCGTGAAAGATCTATTGTACTTACCTGTATCACAGAGATGTATTTTGGCCTTAGGATTGCTTACTTTACAGTAGACCACACGGGTCCTGCTATTCTTCCGAATTTTTGTGCTCAAAGCGCTAGTTGTGCCAAATGTTTTGGGTGGTAAAAAAAATGCAGTGAACCGCTCCAGTTATGTAATGATTCGAGCATCATGGACGTCTTGCGACGTCCTTACGTTGAGGCGTGACATTGGTTGGCTTCCCTCTCAGTTACTGTACGTCGTAATTAAACCTACCTTGGCACGCCACGCAGGCGACGAGGTCTCGCGCTTTTCCAAAATGCTCTCTGACTTTTACAGCGAATACCATTTCTTTGCAACATTCACACAATAGCGTTGGTGCCCTTTGGCCGCTATTATGGCATTTATCGTGGTTTTCAACGAGGGTTTTCCTTCTTTTTATTTTTTGTAATGTTATGGTTTATTGAATGTGTGGCTTCCCAGTGAATGGCGTGAGATCAATAAAATATATTTCACTGACAGTCGCGTGTCACTTGTGTATATTGTGCGCGCGCATCGAAGACGCACCCTGTTTGAAATGTGGATGCCCATTATGCCCACACTGGTAGAATCTCTCCGCGCCCACCTGGCTTGCACTGGCAAGCTTTCGACAGGCCAGCGGCTTTGATGAAGTACACCGCACACTGCAAGATCAGCCCAGGAAGTACACATTTCATCCCACTTTAAATTCCATATCTGTTGAGCTGGGGAAAAAATCAATGTGCGCACGAATGCCTGGCTCGCATTTTAAAGCCGTCATAAAATATACAAACCAAATAAATGTTAAGACCTTCAAAATCTTAAGATTTGCGTCCTTCTGCCTGATTGCGCACGGGGAAGGAGCACACACCTGGGAGCCGGCTCCCAATTGGCAGTCTTTTGTGAGCTATAATTTGCCTAAAATTGCGCACTGAGCATAAGCTTTGTTTTCTAATTGATTTACGGTTTGAGCCACTTATACCTCGTCCCCTACTGTCCTGCACACAGTGCCAGCGACTACATTACAGTGAGAGATGATAAATTACCTCGTACTTGTGATGCTAATGCGTCAAGAGTAAAAATGGCTTTTTACATGGGGTTTCATGTATTAGGAGCGGTAGATCTGTGATCCAAGCACTCTCTCATTTCCATCTTACACAGATTTGATTGCTTGGTTACATGCAGCAGCCCACCACGGTGTAAGGGGAGATATTACAGGATGGAAATCGTGAATTTCTATATAGCAGATTCATTTTGTTTAGCACTTAAAAAAACTTGTAATGCCACTACATGAGAAGAGGTAGTCGACGCCCATGAAGTGATCTCAGTCTGCACTAACATTGTGGAACACACATAGGTGAAGACAGCTTCTAAATGCTAATAGGAATTGCTGTTACTAAATTTTGCCCCATAATTGCATTTCTAATCTTAAAAGGAACAAGCCCATTTGAGTTTTAAAAGATGTGTTTAATAATGTCCTATGTTGCTGGGTAATCCCAACAGTCTATGTATTGTAGATTTTTTTTCTTATTTTCATAAGAAAATATGCAGAACCGTAACAGGTAATGAGACAAATATCAAAAATGCATGCAGGGCCATATTTGAATGTGAAGATTTATTCTGTTTGTAGTTCTGATAACCTTTGAACTGAATGAATATTAAATGACAGCATAGAGCTCACTAGTCGCTTCACTGAAGCTGTCTGGATACCTATACCTGACGAAAGACTGGATATCCAAATACCTATTGTCACAAAATTCTGTTTAAGATTCGTTTAGGATGCGTTGATGTTCTTGAAAAATTCTTGTTTAGATGGTTGCTTACTTACTTAAAAAAATTGAATTTGCTCTCATTTTTATTCTTCAAAAAATATGCAAGTTAATTTAAATTGATAGCAAATGTATCACTTGTCTTGCTCCTAAAACTACTTGTGCTGTGAACATTATTTTCTTGCCTCTAAAATTGGCGTTTATCCGCTATATGACATATTTATAGAAGTAAAGCCATTCAGAGTTGTTTCGTTTTTTATGCATGCATGTAAATTAGTTGATCAATTAGAATGCATTTTTTGCCTTAGCACCATACTTAAACACGTTCCTTTATGCAGATATTTTTTTTAGGTAACTCTCCTTTATGGCTTTTAGTCTTAATATAGTGCAGAAAAGATCACGTTTTGTAAAAGTGATTTGTTTGATGTAAATGTGCTTTTGAATATTGGGCCTTTTGAGCCAAGGACCGTTTGGTTAGGCAGAGGGGCCTGGACGTTGTATTATAATGTGTATCTATATTTGTGGCATTCAATAACATCAAACGCGGTTCTGAAATAAAATAGAGAATGTATGTTGTTTCTATGGAACTCCGTATACTACCAAGCAGCAAGCACCTTAAGGTGAGACTGTACTTTCGATTATTCCGCTTCTAAAACTACTTTTTTTTTCTCTTCTTGCTATTAACTTAGAGTTTAAAATAATGGCCATTTCACAGTCCCCTTTCGCATGGCCGAAGTCAGTAGCTTGCCGAGAAGGCATGTAAGTTACAGTATCTGTTTTTGTGCTACTTGTGGGCTCCTGCCTCGGATGCAAAGAATCCGCTTTATGCTGCCTGCTTGGCACAACAAATTAAATTGACAGTGATGTATGGGGGCATAATAGCATGATGATCCCTCTGTAGCGCGGCTGGACGCCTCCTGCTTCATTTGGCTCTTGTTAGGCAGCTAAATAATGAAATTCTGCTGGCTGATTTCTCATGTTCCTCTCCCACTTTTTCTCTCCTCCTTTTCTCTTCGAAACACGAAAATCCCAGACCCATCCAAATGCCAACAAGCTGCCCTTGAAGGACTCGTTCACTTTCGATGACTACAGGTTGGTGGACTGCTTTTTAAAGTGGATCTCAATAGCTTAAAGAGAATGGAAGAAAATGCTTTAGTGGGAAACATCCCGCTGTGACAGTTTAAAGCACCAATTTACACTGCTACACTGATATGCTTTTAGAAGTTAGATAATGAGTAGAGTGAATGAGTATGGGGAGCATTTTAATAGGCATGTAGGAATAGCTATTAATATAATGATGTTGGAACACTTGCTCGGGTATCCGAGTGAAACTCAAGATTAGTGCGTATGTGCAGGAGGAGGGGAATTAATATTTTAGCTTTTGTACGTTTTCACATGAAAAGAGGGAATTGTCTGCCTGGCCTGCATAGTTATTACATCACTTTAAAGTACTGCACACTGGTGATTTGTGTGTTTTTTGTGGGAACATTATGCTTACCGAGCCTACTGCGGGATTTTAAGTGCATCATGGGGTATTATTTAGTCTCCACGGGAATTGGTGCTGCACACTTCCAAGGTTTTAAGGCGTGAATTGCTTTCATGAGCAGGAGAAGGAAGGAAGGAAGGACTGGATTTTAGGCAGTCGAAATAGAGGGAAATTAGTATCTCAGTATTGGTGAAGACTTAAGTGTTTTTGTCTTTAAGTCCAAGTTGTCCAACCTTGGTCTGGATGGCCAGAGCCATGCATATTTTAGGAGCTCCACACAATATGCATTTGCTGTAGACGACTCTACCCCGGAATTATTTATGTAGCCCAGCCGTTACCCTGCATGGCTCTGACCCTTGTGGTATAACATTGGTCAACACTACTTTCGAAATATTTTGATCACAGTAAGTTCTCCAATAAAAGGACATGACCAAAAATTAAGTGGCACTTGAGGTATAATCCACCCTTGTTTTTTCTACTTGAAAAAATGAGGTTCCAGTGCAGTCACAATGTTGGTTTGCCTGCGCTTTAGAGAATGTTATCCTTGTTAATCAGTTACAATTTAAAGAAGTGTTGCAAGCTTATGAAATGTGGATTTTGGAGATGTTCAATGCCGGAATTTTGTGCATTTTTAGTAATATTGTTTTATTTACGCTTAATCTATATTTCTCCTGTAAAATTCGGCAAATGCTTATTCACTACTTTTATTTTAAAAGAAATCAGGCATATTTTTAGAGCAATTGCTATTTAAATGACTTAGTTCTCTGTTCAAGAATTTTAAAGTATTTTTAATTAAAAACTTGGATAGGGAACAGTTCCATGCCATCCTCTCTACTTGAACCCATTCGGATTGTACCATGAATTGGCACATCCAAGAACTCCTAAAATGAGTAATGAAAAACAACAGAGTTGTTCTAAACTATACATTAAGACTTACTTTCTGGTAAACACCGCCATTGTACACACAACTTTTACCACACATTAATTTGTTCGCAGAGATGCCGACCTCCACCATCCCTGCTCCATGGTGTGCCTCATTTGTAAACAACATTCTATCTGAATATATATTTTATTATTATTCCGTCCAGCTAACCACATTGTCCTGCAATCAATATGATTTGTGTTTTTTGTCATGTACTTCATTCTTCAGTTACACCATCTCTTCGCTTGATAAATTGTTAGTAGTTCCTAATGTAACAAAACTCAGTTTTCTGATTACAGGCATTATTGACTTTGCTACCTTGACCGGTGGCCTGTAGGTCACAGTAGATACAAAGAGGAATTCTGAGCCAACTTGCCGTCAGAACGAAATGTTTATTTGTTATGTCTTGCCACAGTTCCCCTCATGTGTTTTGTTACTAATTGAAAAAGCCCATGATCACGATGGATGAACTCTATAAAGTGTCACCTTTAGCACCAAATTTTAGTAACTGCATTTAAAAATGGTATGTTCCGTTGGAAAATATTATAAAGCAGGAGTCGAACAAGGAAAACAAATCCCACTATTGCCTGCTTTAAACCACAGTGGATCATGAAATTAGCCTTTAGACTGACATTGCAGAATAACTTTAACTATGTTCTAAATTTTGTGTGAGCAGTTGAAAGTACACCTTTAACACTAGAATGTCATAGCGATCTTTTATAAACTGGAAACCGACTCTAATATTCATGTAAATTTCCTTTACGATGAGATAGATGCAAGAAAAGTAGGCTATCTAAGAAATGTTTTTTCTCTGTGATGCGATTCAATATTGCAGACCGCTCCAGAAAAAAACGTAATCACAAATGACTGAAGTGTCATATTTGAGTGGACCTTCCCCTTAATAAGATTCGGTAGTATAAGTGCAGAAAAATGGGCCCTAAAAATGGTTTAAATTTGAAAACGTGGAACTCTAGGTGGAACTTTCCAAGTGGAAAGTTATCGGGTAAAGCTTTACCATTAAAAATATGATTCCTATATAGAGAACGTAATATTGATCAACGGCTAAGGGCAGGCATCTGTTGTGAGGCTAGCCATACCCTCTCTCCTACATCAAATGCAGGTCGAGATGTCTTTTGTACATCAGCAACATGTTTCATCCGTTGCTTAGCTCTTATATAGATAAGACAATGGTATGACAGTAAATTATATTGTTGCTCAAATGTGATTTTACTTTGAAAAACCAAAGACAAGACCCGCTTGGCAAAACAGAAGGAATAGTTTAATTAAACACTTCGGCCGGGAGTGCAACCCACAGAAGCGGGTTTGAGGACTGTCTCAAAGTACAGTCTATTCGGTCAGGCTTATGTGCAGTTTTAGGTACAATAAAAGTACATCCGGCTTTCTTGTTTGGTAAAGGAATGTGGAGTCATAAATAAAGGGTTTTTGATAACTAACAAATGCAGGTGGCAAGGCCTTGCGTGAACACAATGTGGGCCAGTGGGTAGTGTGTCCAGATGTCCGGCATGAGGGCTGTGTGATCGCTGCATGCACTGAGTGTGCTGTGTCCTGATTGGCTTTGTGTCCCTAACTCCATGTGGCCTCTAACTTTATGGTTTTTGGGAATGCACGCACCTCTCTGGCCATGTGTGCTTTATTTGGGGCCAAATTCCGTGGACAATTGTGATGTGGCTGTGTTTATCTGTGGTATGGACCTGCGTTTCCTGTTCATGATTTTGTCTGTTGGCTACCTGCCACCCCACCTGTGACCTGTCAATCAGTTACAGCAGGCCTGGGTTGCAAAGCCTTCTTTATAACATATTTTCAAGTTGGGGTTGATGGAGAGTTTATGACGGGCGAATTTGATAGCATTGTGATTTCTTTCATATATGTGAGTGTACTATCATAAGTATTAGCATCGTGTTTATCAATATCAACAAAAAAGTGTACTTGGGTAGTACACTACATTTGTTGTGGTGCAGGTCACAATGAAGACTATTAGACAGGGTACTACATTTCTCTTGGTGGCTTCTAAGATGTAATTATGGCTAACACAGCACTTCTTGTTGTAAGTTGGTAGCAGGGACAGACCAGATAGAATATGCACAGGTAAATAAAAATTCAAACCTGTGTGCTTTTATGCCCAATGCAATTCTATGGGAGGAAAAGTCAAAGATACATATAAGTTAGGTACAGTTGGTTTCAGGGGTTCACCTTCTGGAATCAGAATAGTTGTTGGCCGAGGTTCAAAGTACTACAAGCTGTTCTTCGAGAACCACATGGGTTCTACCGGGAGCAGGGTGCTGTGGGGCTGGTAGCTGGCCTGCAACGGAGAAGGGGGCCCACCTGAAAAGAGGCTACAGAGGCGGGCTTGCAGTTAAGTCCGGGGGCTCCCAATCGGGTAGTGTGGTTGCAAGTGTTCTTGGAGCGCAAGGGCACAGCCGTTTCGCCAGGACCCAGGCCAGGGGAGGAGGGTTCAGGTGCAGAGTGGTTAGGTTGGCCGGGTTGGTACGCAAAGATGTAACTCGTGGTCCAGGAAAAACAACTGGCAGGGGCAAAATTAAGGCCGCTGGTCCACTCTCGAAGTGTCTCTCAGTGATGCGGACATACCTCAATATCTGCTTGGTCCTGGTGCAGTGAGGATTTGGGCTGGACACTCAAAGTCGGCATTTGGTGCAGGGCGTCTGGTATCCTTGACGCTTCATGGCTCTGGTTGGACCTGGTGTCGCAAGTACCTTTTCTTTATGGTCTGTGCCATCGGTCAGGCTGGGGAGCTGCAAGGCGGTGGACTGGACTCTGCTTGTCCGTACCTGCCGACTGCAGGGGAGTAGGTCCTCTACTCCAAGGGAGACTTTCGGTGTTTGTTGAAGTGCTGGCAGGCTACCCGAGGCTTTGGTAGATCTCCAGCTTGCAGGACGAGACACTCTATTGCGATTGTCGAGAGAGGGCAGAGGGTTTCACTCCAAAGTTCTTTTTTTTAATTTACTTTTTTTTACTTTATTTTGATACTTAACAGAAAACCAGAAAAGAAAAGCCGTGGCCTTCATGTTTTACAGAAGATACAGTGCCAAACATACAGTAAGAAAAAAAGCAAGAATATACAGTAGGGAATAATAAAAAAAAGTAAAAAAACAAAACGGTTTACATATTAGCAATACAACTCAATTCCGAAGGGAGTATAGACAACACAGGATTAAGCTAAAAGAAAAGGGCTTTTCTTTTCATTGCTTGAGCCACTCCTCCAACGGAGCCCAGATCTTACGGCCCAACTCGCGCCTCCTTTTACCCCGCCTCAGGTACACTGAAGACTCCAGATTGTAAAGAGCAAGGATCCTGGCCTCACTCCAAAGTTCTGTTGCAATTCTCACCAGTCAGTAACTCTTCCTCGTCCTTCTTCTGTTGATCCATCTAATCTAAGTTCTTGGGTTCAGAGGTGCCACCTAAATACTCAATTTAGGGGCGTTTATGGGAAGTGACAAGTAGTAGCCAATGGACTACCTACCTTTGGGTGGCTACACCCTCTTTATGACCTCTTCCTGTGGGAAGTGGGCATAACCCTGACTGTTGAAGGCTAATTCCTTCCAAAACAACATGGAGGAATCTGAAAAGTGGGGTCCGCATCAGCTGGCCCAGCCTAGGGGTTGTGCTGGCCGAGTGTGGGCACACCTCCTAATCTAACTAATTTTCCAGCCTGTCTTGCCACGAAAAAGTGCGGCCAGAACATGGGGGTGGGCACCTCCACTATTTGGAGAGGCCTGGGGTCGCTTAACAAAGGCGGCTGGGCCTTTGAAGCTTCCCACACTGGAATATCCATCCAGCTTGAAGGAGCTGTGAAAATCTCTGCCCAGAGCAGGCTTTATTCCTGACCTCCGAGATTAAAGGTTCTTACCTGAGGAGGTCAAAACCCGGTCTATGGTGGCTGGCTGGTCGAGACAGTAAGTCAACACAATAGTAGCCGGTAGGTTTTCAGGAGGCACCTCTAAAGTGCTCTCTCTGTTCATTTATTAATACATCCTGCACAGTCAGCAGCGTGGGTTTATTAAGACAAGGTGTTTAGTACCAACCACCTCCGGTTACAGTTAAGCCATCATGTAGCTGGGGAACTCATAATGATGAGTGTCCAGCCCAAGTACTTGTTATGGCTTCCCTGTTCACTGGCAATATCTAATGGTGAATCTAGATATCACCAGGACATATCCACTCTTGCGGATATGCCCTCACATGGGTATAGTGCGCCCTTATGGCTATAAAGGCTGCCATAGGGGTGTCTTACCTATGCCACATGTAGTGCTGGCAGGCATGGCACATACAGGTGTATGCCATGTTGACTCTTCAGTTTTCCATGTACCCAGACACGCAGGCTGCAATGGCAGTTTGCATGAGCTTGGTGAGGGGTCCCTTAGGGTGGCCTAATTTGTGCTGCAGCCTTTTTAGGTCCAGTGCCCTTGTACCAGGGGGTACCATTTACGATGGACTTAGAAGAGGTCCTAAAGGGTTGCCACTTGTGGAACAGTTTAAGGAAAGAACACTGGTGTTCGGTACCTGGTTGGCAGGAACCCAACACACTTTTAGTCAAACTTGCACCAGATACCAGGCAAAAAGTGTGAGGTAACCATGTCAAAAGAGGCACTTTCCTGGACACTCCCAACCACCCCAAATCAAGGGCAAGACAGTCTTCCTACACACTCTTTGGGGTGGGGGGATTGATTGATGGGCCTTTCCTCAATCTGCCCCTCCCCTGGATTTGAGATGCGCACTAGACACCAGGGACTTATTTTAATGAGGGGGAGCAGCCTCTTGGGCAATAGCCAGTGCTCCCCCCAACCCAAGGGGAAGACTCTGTCTACGCCCATTGGGGGCATATTTGGGGAGGATTGCACCCAGTACGCCTCAGCAGGGGAAGAAAGTGGACTAAATAGACTTCTTTGTTTCTTAGTGGGTGGAGAGGCCCCTTTTGGCAGGGGCCAGTGCTTTTCCCCAATTAATGGCAAGATACTCTTTCAGCCAACCACTTTGGGGGGCAGATGTGGTTGCTTGCCTCCAGTTGGCTACCTGTGGGATTGGAAAGCCCACTAGACATCAGGGATTAAAATTAAGAGGTGGGGCATCCCTTCCTGGCATAGAGCCACGCCCCTCCCTTGCAACACAATCTTTCAGCCCTACCTGTGAGGCAGATTGATTTTTTGCCACAATCTGAACTGTGGGATATATAGAAATGCCACTAGACCCCAAGAAAATTATTTTTTGAAGAACAAAGAAGGTGGTGGGATAACCCACTCTGGAATAAAGTAATGCACCAAGGGCCGGACTGGCCGTAGCAGGCATCAAGCGTTTCCCCAGGAAGCTAGAGGGGTGGGAGCCATTTTTGTAGTGATGGGGTGGGGGGTAGGCGGTTTTGCAGCGATGCTGCAATATCGGCCCCCAGTAACTAAAGCAGGAGTGATTCATGGTTGCAGCAGCACCACCCCTCACCTCCACCCACAGGGGGCGGGGGGGCATGGGGGGTGGGGGGGTGGGGTGGTCCAACAAAATTGACTGGGCTGCTTTGGATTTCCAGCCCAGCTCTGCATCCCCCACCCGAAAAGGGGCAATACAGTCTCTATGGGGGTGGAGGGGTAGAAAAGTCCAGTAGACACCAGGAATTTTTAGGGGGTTGCTCACCCTGGCTTGCGGGTCATCCGTCCCACCCCAAGTTGTCAATACATTCTTTTTACCCCTGGAGGCAGATTAGGAAGGTTTGCTCCAATCTGCCCCCACAAGAGTGGGCAGGGCAATAGAAAGCCCATTAAAGAGGAGGGATTTTTAAAACAAGTTTTTTGCAAGGGGTGGTGTTCAAGCATGTTCCCGGTTTAGGACTGTGTACCCTCCTAAAGACCTACTATACAACTACTGATAGCCTTCACGTTGTAATTAAATTTTAATATATGTAAGCAGAATTGATTCATAGAATAAATCAAAATGTGCCTCAAATGAGGGTTCGCTCGTCACTGGCCTCCACGGGGGTAAAAAGGCCACTAGACACCAGGGGTTTTACAGTGGGGCACAAAAAAAGGTTTGGGCTTTAAACCCTGGCATTAGGCCATACCCCGTGGTTAAGATAAAAAATGTGCCCCAATTGGTTGCTAGAGGACAAAAACCCCACTAGACATCAGGCACATACGGTGTATGTGCATGTATATAAATATATATTTTTGGTGCAAAAAACAAGGGTTAAAGTGATGTTATAGTAAACTGAATATGTAAGTTTAACCCTAACGTTTTAAACTAATAAGAAACAACAACTGAAATTCAAGTTCTAGTTATTACAAGTAACCTTAACTAACGCTCTCCCCATGCACATTGTTGACTGTTCAGTTGACATCAATATTGTTATCAATGATGTCACAGAATTTGTCATGAGTGTTGTAATATAGGAGGTGATAAGCAGTGCATGGCAGAGGCACAAGTTATAGTTAATTGAAATAATTATAACAGCTGATGTTTAGTGATTGTTAGTTTAAAATGTTAAGTTTAAACTGACATTTCTTCCAACTGCATCCTCACGTTAACCTTTTGCTTTTTTTCAGTGAATTTCCAAGATCTTCTAAATGCAAAGTAAGATATTCTTACCATACTGAACTCTAACATAACTGTTTTTTTCTGTTAATTCCTAGGGTTTTTTAAATGCACTTTAATATTTTATTACCGTACGTAAAGCCAAACCCATCCTGTCCCCCGCCGTGCACAGCCCTGCATCAAATCCCAGGTGTCTAGCCAACCTTCTGACTCTGCGAGTATCATGCGGGAGACAGGGTGGCCCCTGTGCCTCTGGTGGGACTCACACAGAAGACCAGAGAGCAGTGCTGGCTCCCGTGGTATTGCCCCCCCCCCCACATTTTTGTAAAATTTGCAGAGAGGGGGGTCTCTCTGGTTGCCCTACCCTGTTTCTTTGTACCTTATTATTTTGTTTTTATTCCAGATGGTGAGAGCAGCATTTCTCTTCATGTTGTGGCCAGTCACTTCGGCTGCAAGCTCATGCTATCGTTTATGGGAGCCTTTCACTCCTGCTAGATCCAGGCTGCTTACAGGAAACTAAACTACCCTCTGCAAATCAGATCACTTTGTTATTTGAAGTTGTGTGATTGTCTTATTCTCACAAGCCAACTGTCCAGATGTCCAAAAGTCTTTGAACCTTAATTTCTCTAAAACTACTCAACGGATTTACACCAAATCACAAACAGCACACTTTCTGTGCAACAATCTAGCTTTGTGCCAAATTTGCTGAAATTGCTTTCAGCCATTTTCAATGTATCACTGTCTAATTTTCCTATGGAAAATTCCACGGGGAAATTGGGTTTTGGTACCCCCTTTTTTCTCAGCTGCTACTTAATGTATAACCCCAAAACGTAGCAGTGCCTCACTTATTAGCAAACTAAAAAACTCTCTTCATGTGTTAAGTAGGTCCTAACTAGAACTATATAATGGCAACTGCCACTGTTATATATATCAGCCCTGCCATTGGGCCTATTAAACACCCAGAAAGCCCCAACAGTCTCTTTGCCTGTCTGGGGAGCAGAGCATATCTATTCCTATGGCAAGCAAGAGGAAATGTGCATTACTTTGAGTGATGTTTTGACCTACAGATTGGCAGAGTGGGGGGGTGAATCCAAATTTTCTCTTACTTGCCATACTGAATGGCTGCACTATTTAGACACATGCTCGGTTGCCACCCAGGCAAGCCTACTAAACTCAGACATTCCTGAAAACTATACGCAAACGGGAGTCTAGGGTTGTGTGCTATGCATAGATCCCATCCATATTTTTTTTCCTCCTACAGAGACCAAAAAACACTTTTCTTAATATTTCTGTGAAAGGAAATTCGTCAATCTGCATGTTTGCCGAATTTCCAACCACCAAGCATTCTCACACTTCTCAAGATAAAAACAATACCCAAAGTTGTGTGGCTCGGCCTAGTGCCTGCGACAGAAAATGCCTAAAAATGCAACATGGGTACATCAGCAATAGGGGTAGATGTGGTATTCGGACCCAGGCTCTCCCGGTACTCGGGGAAACCTACCAAACCCAGAAATTCTTGTAAACTAGAACCCCAGGGGTGTGACTTGCATGGACCCCACTGCATTTTCTTATGCACCGTGCCCTATCAACCCCAAACATAGCCTAAAAATCACCAATGTTTCACACATTTCTTTGATGGATCATTATGGAAGCCTAAGGGGTCCACAAAATTCCTAAGCCGAGCATTTCCACACTTGTTTTAATAAAAACACTTTCGCACCTGTGTGGCTAGGGTTCATGCCCGAGACAGGAACAGATTAAACCTGAGACAACGTGAGACCTCGCAAACTGCCTATAAAAATTTGCAAACCAAGCAAACATTGGAAGTCTTTGATGCAAGTCTTAAAAGGCCAATCTAAGAGAGAACCAATGTATATAGGGTCAGTGGAGTCACCCAAGATGCCCTTTGAAATCACCAATATTCAACTGTACCTCTTACTTACATTTCTTTAACTCCCTGTTAGTTTATTTTGAGCTTGAATGATTTTGATAGTCTTTCATATACTTCCAAAGTTCAGTTCTATTTTGAGGAAATACCAATATGCATTGCAGCGTATTTTATCAAGCAGCTGGATGTTTTATATACAAAATAATGACAGGAAGGGGAAACATGAAAATAGGAGGCAGAACTACCATCCTGCAAGATAAAGAGTAAAGAAGGGAGGACTTTATGTAATGTAAGTAACACTTTTATAGCGCGTCTGCCACCCAACGGGTATCCTGGCGCATAGATTACCACTAAAGGACGCTGTGTGTAACTGAAGGTCTAAACAGAGGGGCTAAGAGTTAGTTTCTTGGAAAAAGTCTGGTTTTCAGTTCCTTCCTAAACCTCAGCAAAGTATTACTTTGTCTAATCTCGATAGGCAATGAGTTCCACAGTCTGGATGCTACAAGACTGAATGATCTGCCTCCTAATCAAACGTTGTTAAAATGTGGTGTGCATATCAAATTAGCTGAGGAAGAGCGGAGGTTTCTAGTAAGGGAATACCAGAGGAATTTCCTCTGCAGAGGCTTTGGCCCCATTTTGTGAGCTGCCCTGTAGACAATGCAGAGTGCCTTGAACTGGACTCTCTATGCCATAGGTAGTAGCCAGTGGAGATCCTTTCAGGCAAGCGAAGCAGAAGCTGTGCAAGCTTAGCTGCAATTACTTGAATCCTTTGAATCTTTTTTAACAGGGAGTCAGGGGCTCCCAGTAATAACACATTGCAGTAGTCTAGTCTGCTCATAATAATGCTCCTTACCACTTGAGGTCTAGCTGAAGTTTGTAAAAAAGGGAACATTTTTCGCAGAGCTCGGAGCAGAGATAGGGAGCTGCTCACTGTTTTGTTCACTTGGGAGTCCAACTGTAGGTTACTATCTAATAGTAATTCCGAGTTACGAGCTGTCTTAACAGGCATCGGAGGATTATTTACAGAGGCTGGCCAGAAAACCGACGGTAGAGCAAGAGAAATGTTACTTGCGGAACAGTAGAGTATTTCCGTCTTGTCGCCGTTAAATTGCAAAGAATTAACTCTGAGCCAACCTGCTGTTTCCTGCATACAGCTATGACATTTTTCCAGGGGAATTGCCTTATTGCCCTCAAAAGAAAAGACAAGTTGGGTGTCGTCAGCATAAATAATAACTTCAATGCCAAAGGATTTTATAAGGGAAATAAGTAGACGCAGATAAAAGTTAAAAAAGATAGGGCTGATAACCGAACCCTATGGAGCACCATGTTTACAGGTCTATTCTGAGAGAGGAATGGCGTCAGGGTTACTGCCTGCTGCCTACCTGAGAGATAAGACTGCAGCCAGTCTAGTGCCTTGTCTCTAATACCGGTCTTCTCAAGTCTTTTAATCAGGATCTTATGATTCACCGCGTTGAATGCGGCCGACATGTCTAATAGCACTAAAATGGCAGATGGCAGTTTGACCATTGTCGGCTTGCATTCAAAGGTCATCAAGGACTGTCACCAGTGCAGTTTTGGTACCATGTCCTGGGCAGTACCCGAACTGAACTTCATCTAGAAGTTTATTTTGGTCCGCAAATCTCGAGATGGCCTTACTCACTACTCTTTCCAGGATCTTTATCGGATATGGTAACCGGGAGATCGGTCTATAATTAGATGGACACAGAGAGTCCAATGAAGCTTTCTTTAGAAGAGGGGACACAACTTCCTTTTTCCAGCACTTTGAGACTGTGCCATTAGTTAGAGACTGGGAACATAATTGGTGTAAATACGGAAAATACTCCATTCCGAACGCTTTCCACAACTTACGTGGAAGAGGGTCCAAGGGAGAGCCTGAGGAGATACCAGCTGCAATTATGTTAAACTCCTCTTGTGAAGGGTTCTGAAAGATCGCCAAAGTTGGCATAAGTTCTCTTGTAGTTCCTTCATAGATGGTACTGCTACTAAACAATACCTCACTAGGAGTATTTAGCCCAATTAAAATGTTATTGATTTTTTTTCTTCCAAAAACACTACCAAACCATCACACAACTATTGAGAGGCCGGAATCTTACTCTTTGCGCAGTCAGGTTTAGACATGTCATTTACTATGTTGAATAAGGTTTTTGACTTATTGGATGCATATATGATAGATATTTATCTTAGAATGCGGATTGTACAGTGACAAGCTCTGTCCCATGCTAGGCCTTTATTTTGCTTAGAGGAAGCTCACTTTCTTTCTTATACCTTTATCATAAATGCTGCTGTTCTTCTCTGGAGGCAGGTGCCAACCCAGAAGCAGTGCTGCCCACCCACTACTGAAAAAGACACAACCTGTGCTTAAATTGCTTCCAAAAGTCCAACAAGCTTGAAGTTGGAAATGACCAGAGCCCTATGGCCTTAGTAAAAGATGAACCCTGACGACGCACCCGTCCTACGTTAATATGAGTGACAGAGATCAAGGCCCAGCTGGCAGGTGCACGAGGATGACAGCAGTGCAGGAATCCGGGTTAGTCAGCCCGGATTCCGGAGTTGCTATTGAGCAGGATGTGGGATCTGGGCTGTACCCAGTGAATTGTGCTGAATTTGTCCTGGTATAATTTGCGGTCACTGGCACACGTCCAGCAGTGCATGGATATTGTCTGCTTTCTGTTTGGAGCAGCAAAATGCAGGCATTGTGAGAATTTCTTATTTTCACTTCCTGGGCCAAAACAAAGGAGTGATTTAACCCCTCCCATGCTCATGACGGAATGGTTCTGTCATGAGCAGAAGTTCTAGTGTGCTCATGACGAACCATTCCGTCATGAGCACATGCTCAGGAAATCCCTCTGCTGCAGACAGCAGAGGTATTTCCCTTTTTTTAGCTGGGGAGGTGGGGAAGAGATTCCCTAACCTCCCCAGACAGTAGCCCCCAATCTGCCCCCCGGGGGGACAGAAAGCCCACTAGAAACCAGGGATTTCTTTTATTGACGTTTGTTTGGGGACTGCCCAAAAAGGGCATGGCAGTGCCCCCCGAAAAATGTCTGTCTTTCTGACCCCCTGCAGATTGGGGCAATAGCCCCCAATCTGCACCGGGAGGGGGGGGGCAGAAAGCCTACTACAAACCAGGTTTTTATTTTTTGACATAGTGGATCCACGGAGATTCCAGAACTTTCCCACACAGAACTTTGAGAAAAAAGTGATTACATTTTTCCAGCTAAATTTGAGTTTGCAGGGAATTCTCGGTAGGGAACTGTTGGGGGACCCACGCAAGCCATACCTTGCTGGACTCCCCGGTGTCTAGTTTTCAGAAATGTGTGGTTTGGTAGGTTTCCCTAGATGGCCGCCGAGCCCGGGGCCAAAAACTCATCCCCCCCCCTCCCCCCCCCCCCCCCCCCCCCATGGCAAAACCAGGTTGTTTTGTGATTGGTCATTTTGAAGTTGCATCAATAGCTTTTGGGTCCTTGCCTGTCGTGGGTACTAGGCCTACCCACATAAGTGAGGTACCATTTGTCTCGGAAAGCATTGGGGAACGCCGAGTGGGTGGAATTTTGTAGCTCTACGCAGATTCCAGAACTTTCCACTACAGAAATGTGAGGAAAATGTTTTTTTGTTTTTTTTTAACAAAAGTTTAGGTTTGAAAGGGATTCTGGGTAACAATCTGGTGAGAGCCAGACAAGTCACCCCATCCTGGATTCCCCTGGGTGTCAAGATTTCAAAACTGTATACGTTTACTAGGTTTCCCTAGGTGCCGGCAATACTAGGGTTCAAAATCTACAGCTAGGCACTTTGCAAAAAAGGGTCAGCTTTCACTGTGAAAATGTGGTGTGTCCATGTTGCATTTTGGGCCGTTTCCTGCCACGGGCACTAGGCCTACCCACACATTTGAGGTACAGTCTTTCTCGGAAGACTTTGAGGATTGCGGGGTGGGGGTAATTTTGTGGATCCACGCAGATTCCAGAACTTTACACCACAGAAATGTGAGGAAAATGCATTTTCTTGTTACAAATATTTAGGTTTGCAAGGGATTCTGGGTAATAGAACCTGGTGAGAGCCAGTCAAGCCACCCCATTCTGGATTCCCTTGGGTGTCTAGTTTTCAAAAATTTATAGGTTTGTTAGGTTTCCCTAGGTGCTGGCAGAGCTAGGGTTCAAAATCTACAGCTAGGCACTTTACAAAAAAATGGGTCAGTTTTCACCGTAAAAATAAAGTGTGTCCACGTTGCATTTTGAGCCATTTCCTGTCGCGTGTGCTAAGCCTACCCGCACAAGTGAGGTGCCATTTTTATCGGGAGACTTAGGGTAACAGAATTTTAGAGCAACTGTTATAACCTATTGACTTTCGATGCATTTCTGCCTTCCAAATGAAAGACCATGTATAAAAAAGAAAGTCACTTTGAAAAATGGCCTATAATTCACATTATAGTATGTGTACTTACGGTGGGGCGTGGCTTGGCGCGCGGCAAGATGGCAGCATAGTCAAGCTGCTATGCCGGCCACCGCGATAATATCCTTCAATATCCTGCTCTGAACGTGTCGGAGACTGAATCCCTCGGCGGGTCCGTGCTGGTGGTGACCCTCGCCATTCCCTGTGGCTTTGTGGAGCTGCGTGCTGGTCTGCTGGCCGACGTGACACTCGCGGCCGCCTCTCTGTGCCCAGACGAGTGGTATGCAGTGTGGCCGCGCAACGGGATATTGATGTAGAGCTTGACCTCGGAGCTGACAAAGCCGGGTACTGGGGCTGCTACGGCTGTCCGGTGGCTTTGTGGAGCTGTGGGCTAGATTGCTGGCCAGCATAACGCTCGCGGCCGCCTTGCTCTGCCTGGACGAGAGGTGGGCAGCGTGGCTGCGCAACGGAGCCATCGGTGTGGTGCTGGACCCCGGAG
Organism: Lissotriton helveticus; assembly: GCF_964261635.1. Taxonomy (NCBI): domain Eukaryota; kingdom Metazoa; phylum Chordata; class Amphibia; order Caudata; family Salamandridae; genus Lissotriton; species Lissotriton helveticus. The sequence continues at coordinate 394,751,634 of NC_136070.1, read as the reverse complement.
CTGACAGCGACAGGTACCGGGGGTGCCGCAGCTGAGGGGGAGAGGAAGACAGCGACGTGAGATTCACTTGGGAGCGAAGCGGAGCGCCCCCCCCCCGGCCTCATTCTTGGTGTCATTGCAGTAGCCGACTTTGGAGGGGCTCTGTACTGTACTGTGCTTTGTGTGATCTGCCGCTACCGGGAACCTTGCAGATGACCCCCCCCACTGAAAATGGTACGTTGTGTGCTGATCTGATAGTACATCTCCTTCCAGTAGGTGTAGAGAGACTCTGGTGTGGATTGGGTCTGTGGATGGCAGCAGATTGGTGATTGTGATCCAAGCAACTTGGGCCACTGAATATCGCATTGTCGCACACATAGTACTACTGGACAAGAGGGGACAACGAGAGATTTCAGCAGACCTACCTGACCGGGCACGTGACTGGGGGCCTGATCTGGCGGTGGACACAACCTGGGGAGTCTGAGCAATTTGCCGGTGCCACTGGCTGTTCTGAGTGGGCAGAATAGGCAAACCTGAAAAATCCCAGCCCAAACTAACATTTGAACTTCGCAAGGGCGGCAAACCGCCTCATTCCGGTGCCCCTGATGGAGAACGGGACACCACCACACAGGGTCCGTCCACCTTAGAAGCTACGCTGGTTGCGATCCAAGCCAGTTTACAGGCGATCGATGGGAAAATAGAAGCCTTAAACGGCCGCATGGATCAATTTTCTGCCAAGTTAGATAAACAGGCGGTGCTGATAGGGGAGGCGGAGCAGAGAATCTCAGACGGAGAAGATGGTCTCTATAGCAGGTCGCGGACAAAACCTCAGATATTGCAAAACTCCTGGCAGTAATACAGGCTAAGAATCAGGACATTGAAGCGAGGTCCAGACGCAACAACGTCCGCGTACTGGGCCTGCCGGAATAGACTAATGTGGGGCGTCTGGAGGATTATGTCGAAACCATGCTGCGAGAGATATGCGGTACAGATGAACTATCCCCCATTTTTGCAGTAGAACGTGCCCATCGATCGCTGGCGCCCCGACCTCCTCCTGGCACGCCACCGCGTCCTATCATCATACGCCTGCTGAAAATTCAGGGATCGCGATACGGTGCTGCGTATCACCAGACAAAAGGGCAAGATAGTATATCATAACAACCAACTGTCGTTCTATCCCGACTTAACGGCGCAGGTGCAGGCGGCACGTAAAGAATTTCAAGCTGTAAAGAAAGTGCTGCAGCGGGAAGAAATTCCCTACGCCATGTTATACTCTGCGAGGCTGCGCATAGGTGAATTTGAAGGTGGCATGATCTTCTCTGCGCCAAAGCAGGCTATGGCGTACGCTAAGACTCTACAGAAGCGGCGCAAGTCCCCTGGCGGTGCCTCGGATGTTGAGGAATGAGTCTGCTGTGCCTGTGCTGCCAATGGGTGGGATGGGGTGAATGCCTTGACATTAATGATCTCACGGTTTGTGGTAATGGGGGGACTGGTTACCTATCGGGAACCTTTAATGGATTGGAGACTTGGGGGCTATGTCTGCTGTACACTTTATGCAGTCAGTTTGCTACATAGCTGTGGAAAAATGGACTGCCTAGTCTTTCTTTCTGCCTCAGAGGCTGTATAACGAGTTATGTCTTTATGGAACGACTTGTCAGGAGATTGTCGCTAAATTGGTTGGTGTGCAACAACGCTGGGTCGACACTATCTTTCAGTTTCTTGGATGGCAGGTGAACGATATAATTGTCTCACATGGAACGTACGAGGCCTGAATACGCCTATGAAGACTAGGCAGATCCTTGCACAGTTAGACAGACATGGTGTGCAAATTGCACTGTTGCAAGAGACCCATCTGACCAAAAACACTGAGGGCTCTGTGGCGAAGAAATGGGCTGCTTACAGACTGGCCTCCTCCTACTCTAACTATGCCCGTGGAGTCTTGATTCTGATTAAACGTTGGACGCCATTTCATCCGATAGACTTGTGTATTGATGGGGATGGACGATGGGTAGTTACACATGGTAAATTGGGGAACAGGGTGGTGACTATTGCAAATATTTATGGTCCAGTGGTGGACGCCCAGCGTCGTTTCTTTCTATGATTCAGGTGCTGCGAAGATGGCCGGAGTCGGCACTAATGTTTGGAGGGGACTTGAACACACATTTAGACCCTATGCTAGATAAATCTGCTCTGGCTGGTAGTCGTACGCTACGGACGGCTCAGAGCGTTAGACAGTTTATGGAGGAGAGGGGATTGGTAGATGCGTGGCGATTGAGACATGCTGGGGTCCTAGAGGGCACACACATCACGCCGTCACACAACACCTGGTCCCGCCTGGACTATTGATTACTAGATGAGCTGGCCAACGCTTGGGTGACGGAGGTCCACACTCTACCCAGAACATTATCGCACCACATTCCGGTTGTGCTTAAGATTCAAGTCCCACATAATGTTCGCCCTCCCTTTACCTGGCGATTCCGGGCTGATGCCCTTTTAGACCCCGTATACGAGGACACTATACATAAGGCTATAGTCCAGTTCTTTGACATAAATGTAGGTACGGAAGATAGTGCGCCGACATTGTGGGAAGCGTTTAAAGTGACCACAAGAGGGGTGTGCATCGGCACTATGGCGGGTATTCTCCGTGATTTAAGAGGGCAGCTCCACCGCACGGAGACTAAACTGCGCGAGTTAGAAGCTTCTTATGATGCTCATCCTGCACCTGAGACTCTGGTGCAAATCAGAGGATACTTAGAGGAGTACAATTTACTGGCGTCTTCGGAGATGAAATACATATCAAAGAGGTCGGTCGCTAGAGCCTACGGGGGAGGGTGGCAGACCAGGCAGGGTTCTGGCCAACCGCTTGCGGGAACATGCGACTGCCCCTCCAATAGAACATATAGTGGACGACATGGGTGAGGATCACTTCACCCCTGACGATATACTGGGCCAATTTCATAAATTCTACCAGAACTTATATACTTCTAGCGGAGATGTACCTGAGTCTGAGTTCCATGAGTACTTGAGAGACACGGCGTGTGCCTGGCTGTCGGACGTACGTAGGAAGTTTCTCAGCCTCCCTATAGATGAGTCAGATATAAAGGATGCTATACTCTCTATGCCCAACAAGAAGGCTCCAGGGTCGGATGGGCTGACGGTAGAATTTTACAAGAGATACGCTGATCTTCTAGCCCCGTATATCTTAGCAATGTACGCAGAGGCACACAAGGTGGGTCATCTCTCCGACAAGCGCTTATTATTACACTGCTAAAAAAGGACAAGACCCCCACTAGATGTGAATCTTATCGGCCATTGTCTTTAATCAACATTGATGCCAAAATTCTGGCTAAGATTCTTGCTACTAAATTGCATCCTCTAATGTCCCTACTGGTTTTGCCGGACCAATCCGGCTTCGTCCCTGAGCGTTACACGGCATGGAATCTCCGTACCATCTTCGCCCTGTTCCATGTTCTGAAACCGGACCTACCAGCCGTGGCTGTGTTGCTTGACGCAGCCAAAGCTTTTGACTCGATCGAATGGAGGTATATGTTTTTTATATTGAACATGATGGGTTTCCCCCCATTTTCGTCCGCTGGATCGAGATTCTGAATACTGACGTATCGGTGAGGGTAGGGGGTTTCACGTCGGAACCCTTAGCCATCCAACGTGGTACCAGACAGGGCTGCCCCCTTTCGCCATTCCTTTTCGCCATCATCTTGGAGCCACTGGTGTGCAGGCTTCGGCAGGCTCACAGGGCGGCTGCTCTAAATTTCAATAATAGGCCGGTGGGTATATCGGCATATGCAGACGACATGGTCGTCTATGTCAGAGAACCGCACATGTATCTTTCAAGAGTCATTAGGGAATATGTCCGCTTTGGACTCCTTTCTGGCCTCAATATTAACTGGGAGAAGTCTGTTGTCATTCCCCTCACATCAGGCACTGTGGAGCCCGTGATGGAATACCCCTTGGTATGGACGGTTGACCCATTGAAGTATCTCGGCATATGGATCCACCGCGATCCTGTGATAGTCGTACGTGAAAATTACTGGCGAGCATACACTAACCCTGGTACAACAAGTGGATAAATGGATGGGTCTTCCTCTGTCGCTGTCAGACCGCATCGCAGTGACCACAATGGTTATACTTCCCAAATTCCTATACCTCTTCTGCACAAACCTATTCGTTTGAATAAGCATTTTTTTGCGACGATACAGACACAGCTGCTTCGACTGGTATGGGGTACGGGACCTCCCCGAATAAGTTGGGCCACGCTCATGCTGCCAATTGACCGAGGGGGGTTTTGCGCTCCAGACTTTTATTTATATTAACTGTGTGGACAGGCGCGATACGCCTTTTTCTGGTTCCGGCCGTACGACTTTATCCCGCATGTGGCGGTGGAGGAGGGAGACGCGGGAGGCACTCCTCTCCATGGTATCCTATCACATAATCGTAGACTCACGCCTAGGGCTGAGATCAATACGATTGATGCCACAATATTTGCATGGCATGAGATCGGCCGACGGACAGACAGGCTTCCGTAGTATGCGCCGTCTATGCCTATCGCATGCCACAGTGCGCTCTCGATTGCACAAGAGCGTGGTCCGATGCGGGCGCTTAAAGAAGCTGGCATTTCGGTTCTGGGAGACCTGTACAAGGATGGGACTTATGTGTCAGGCGACGACCTGAATTACATCTCTAACTCCTCTCCGCTGTTTACATACACATGTTACCGGCTGCGCAGTGCTATGCGGGCCCACTATACCACGTTCCCGCAGGAACCGGTCATATCTAACTCACTACAACTAGTAATCACTGCGGCCACCAGGAAACATTTGCTTACTAGACTATACCGGATGTCATGTCAGAATCGGTGCTCCCGGAGGATCGTAGAATGGGGCGTTGGAGCAGAACTTTAGGTATACCCATCACAGAGGATACGTGGGTGCAGATATGTTCGGTCACAGGGAGACTGTCGTTGAATAGCAATTTGAGAATAATACACCTGAAGTTTATACACCAGACATATCACACTCATCAAACTATGCAAGATTGGTTTCAGGGACACTGACTGCTGCAGGCGGTGTGGGCGGGAGGGAGCTGACTTCATGCATCTTGCATGGCATTGCCAGGCTGTATACTCCTACTGGGCGGAAATCCTCCACAAACTAGATGCCATGGCTGGCCACACTCTGGACTGCACTCCATTAGTATGCTAACTGGGACATGTACCGGAGGTCAAAGGGGGGCTGGGCCGCTTTATCATGGTGGCACAGTTGCTGGCTAAACGGCGGATGTTGTTCACATGGGATGGGAGACGCTGTCCTAAAGTCTCCACAAGGATCTCAGATATGGTATATTGCCAGGAACAATTGAGTCTCTATGCGGAGGAACTTCCACAGAGTTCCAGACCTAAAGACATATAGGTTCCACTGCGAGAATATTTACTTGTGTGTAGTGAACGGGGTGATGGGGAGGGGGGCACTCCACATGACTAACTTGATCTGCTCTTCTTGATGTGATAGATTTTTCTCTCCTTGAGGACACTCGATTTTGGCGTAAGCTGCCTCTATGTAAATGCATTGTACCGGCTTGGCCAACAACAACGTTGCTGAGATTGTAAATGTATGCCGCAGGAAGGGGACCAGGGTGGGGAGGGGTTAAATTGTTGTCTGTTGTCTGTTTGCTCATTTACAAAATGTCACTGTACCATGTACTGCCTTTGCTTGACAACTTTCATAATAAAAAAATAATAAACAAAAATAGTATGGGTACTTACAATTTTGGAAATGTGCAAATATCTACTGTTTCTAAACTATATTTTGTTCCAATTTCAAAAATACATAGGTGCCTTTCATACCGATTTTCAATGTATATATTTTCCTAAATTAATTGCTATATACCTGCTTCATAATACAAAAACCATTGCAAGACGCTGCTCAGTTATTGGCTCTGGGTTCGTCGGATTCTTGGTGAACCTACAAGTCCTATGTATCCCCACAACAAGAAAGGTCCAGCGGATGTAACGGTCTACTGCTTTCAAACCGCTGCCATAATTCGAAGAAGTTACAGGTGAAAACTTTGACACAAATACACAAATGGCTGTTTTTTTCAACTAATGTTCAATTTTTCCTATATTCAACGGTAAGTTTCTATAAAGAAACCTTAAAAGATCTACACAAATGACCCCTTGCTGAATTCAGAATTGTGTCTACCTTTCTAAAATGTATATCTTTCCAGGATTCATTATTGCTTTCATACCCATTTCTACCATTAACTGGAAAGAGGTTAAAAGCACAAAAAATAGCAAAAATAGGCTATGTTCCAGAAAAATGCCAAAACTGTGTAAAAAATGTTGGTTTTCTGACAAAAGTCTGCTTGTTCCTGAAAGCTGGGAAGATGCTGATTTCAGCACCACAACCCCTTTTTTATACCATTTGCAGGGGAAAAAACAGATGCTTTCATCTGTAGCCCCCCCCCCTCAAAAAAGAATGTACCTGTATTTTGGCTAATTTCTGGGTCCCCTCCAGGGGAATCCACAAACCCTGGGTACCTTAAGAATCCCCAAGATGTTGGAATAAAAGGACGCAAATGTGACGTGGATACCTTATGTGGTCAAAAAGTTACAGTGGCCTAATCGCAAACTACCCCGAACAACCCAAAAAAGGCTTAGCACAGGGGGTGAATGGGCATAGCAGCGAAGGGGTTAAAGGCACCTCAGTATTTATTTTGTACGATTATCATCCTGGATGGGAGCTATCTGGAGCCTAACTCCTACATGCCAATACATTGGACGCACATAAAAGGCACAAAGCTTGTTTTCACTTGACAAGTATTTAAAATAAACTGTGATTTGGAGACTGGCTTTTGACTTTGCCCAGCGCGTTTGTAAGAGATATGCATGCACTCTAAGAATGTCAGATGTATCTGCCTGAATGAGTAATTGGACAAATAAGTTGCTATATTCTTTTAATACGCTACCCATCCCAATGTCGGGTATTGGAGTGCTCTACATCTCACACACACACTTTATATAGAGACAATAAATCATACACGTTTGTAAGTCGGTGTACAGGAAATATTACATAAGACAGTGATGGTTACAAGGTGAAAGAGACACATTGGCCATACTGGTAGGCAGTATATGCTAAGAGGGCCAGGTCGGGGGAAACATAATTTAAAATTTAACTCAGTGATTGGGATTGTCTCTACTAATAAGACTTCACTCCAGCCCAGTGGAACCTTTTTAACAACCTTAGAACAACAGATTGAGGAAAAAAACAATACGTTTCTAAACCCATGTCTTTCAGCTCCTAATGACATGTTGGCAACCTGCTTCACTATCTGCTTAAAATACTAATCTGTGATCTGCTTGTTCCACAATGTATATTGCACCAGACACACTAAGCCCTTATGCATGAAAACTATGACTAGCTAAAACATAGATCTTTCCAAGAATGTGCATTCCCACCAGTGTTACCTTACTGTGATTATTCTCACCTGGAAATTACTAGTCACACAAAGGTCTCTGGTGAGGTAAAATATTTAAAGCACAACCTCTTTGGCACCTGTTACGTAAGCTAGAACAGATCCCCAGAAAAGACAGATTATTAGGGGTGGGTGGAACTTGCAAAGTTTAACTCTGTGGAATACCGCAGTGTTGCTTGAACACTCGGCGAGATTCTGCAGAGTTCAGCGGGCGGAATAGGCCTGTCGTGCTGCTCATGCTCATTGTTAGCACTTGGGAGCTTGTTCGCTCTGCAAAATTAGCACAAGCCGCAACCATGTGGCACACCAAATGGCCCTGCTTCTTTGTTGCTGCTTGAGTAGATTTTCAACTCGAGCTGCAGCTTTCTCACTCAGAATGGAATGACTGCACGCGTTGAAGAAATCTCACTTGCAGACGCCAATTCTCGCTCGCCAATTTACCGTTGGCGAGCCGCGTTCGGGAAAAACTCAACAATTGCTGGAGTTTTGCAGGATCTCCAGATTGCAAGCATAACACGTAGTGGGCAAAACTCTACGAACTCCACCGGCAAGCGTATTTTATCGCTCACCCCTTATAGATTATCACATTTTCTCTTGTTGCCAATGTCTTTGCTGCAGAGTTTTTAAATAAGTAAATATGTAGGCAACTGCAGGAAAGCACTTTTCATGACTCTGCCCTTGTGTCTCACCCTGTTTCTCCTTAAACACCTTGACCCCCAATTCATGAGTTCCTCGTGTTTTTTTGTCAATCATGGCGTGAGTGTTTTATGTGAGTGAGAAAATGAGAATCCACCATTTTACCGTCAAATCTGAGGGTTAGATGGTGCACTAAAAGTTGCCAATCGCTCACAGGTCTTCCTGCAGGTTATTCACTTTTCTGAAGTGAAGAGCAGTTTGAAAGATAGGTTGAGGAGAAAGACTTAATGACTCCAGGACGAGGCACCAGATCATGTACAGACCATAGCCATTTCACCCATGATATATTAACAAATTGGGGCAACAGAAGATGTGGCATGTGGTTTAAGACAATGAAAAGATTGGTAAATTAAGCTTTTCTATGAAAATGAGTTGTGTTACATGCTCGTGTCATTTTTCATGTTCTTTCTTGTATAGCGTCTTGAAGTTCTTTAGCTTTCTGGCCCAAGCGTGAAGCTGGAATTTTATTTTCCCCCCCTTTTATATGGATCACAAACCTATTGTTGGATGTTTTAAGTTTTAAAATGCCATCCTCCAAAATATTGGCAGTGATAAAGCATGGAGAATTTTCACCATATTAGAACAATGCCTTTCCGGGTTGTGCGAAATTTGCGTAATTTGCTTTAGAGCAATTTCACAAAATTGTGTGAAATACAAAACTGACATTTAGCGACGTGTTTTAGCACGAAATGCGTCCTCTAATCCATTATTTGACATGAGAAGTAATTTTGCGCAAAAAAATGCACCACAAACAAGTCCAGTGCCATGGACAGCAGCTGCTAGTTGTTTATGGCTGCTCACATTGTTCCTGTGCTAAAACATTTCTGTGAGAATGGCTTAATTTCACATAATAACCATAATAGCGCAGTATTTGTGACATTACACACGATTATGCCAGAGTAATGGGAATTTCACCCGGGGCCGCTTTTAAGCAGTATTCCACATTGACTTCATTTTATTCTGCCCTCTAGAAAAACCGGTATATTTTATGGAGTTAATCTGGTTGTCACACAACTTTCCATTCAAGGGACAACCTTGGAACCATTCAGTAGTTTATAGGTTTAGTGGAAAATATTCTGGGGTTGTAAGAGTTTGACTGCAATAAATTAACTTCCATGCTATGGAGTAACTAGTACCTTTTTAGAGTACTTTGAGCTAGCAAAATTAATGATCTAATTTGTCTGAATTTGCTAGGTTTTTTGCCTTCTGCTTTTGCTTTCTTGAAAGTATCGTTTGATGGATTTGATGTTATTGAAGACAGTTACTGACTGAGTAATGTTAGTTCTTTAGTTAATTAGTACGCCTCTGGATCAGCTAAAGCCAGCCTCCAGTCATTCAGGCGCCATAGTATATAAATCTATGGATGGCAAAGCATGAAGAAAAGGTGTGGAGATACCTTGCCTCATGATTTTTTAAGCCCACTGCTGTGTTGTGCTTGAGTTCTTGACCTGCTGACTACGGAAATACATTCGAATTTTCCAAGTGAGGACTAAAAAGCAAATAGTCCATACTGAAATTCAGTAGATGGTAATTTTCTTTACATATACTCATTGTTGTTATCCTGAAAACCCTACGAGTTTCTCTATTCAGTAGATCAGTGAGTTCAACCGTATTTCTGGTGGACATTTGTAAATTTGGGGCGCTGCCTTAACAGATGTACATTTTCCAGAGTTCTGCTACTGGTGGTCACTAGGTCTAAGCAGTGGGGGGTTCATGAAGAACACTAATCATATGGAAAACTACTCCTGCTAGTTAGTATTAGTATTGTCGTTAGACAGCTAAATCATTCTAATCTGTTTCCAGATGGTTAGAAAGTACTTTTTGTTCTCTTTTGTAACAAAAACCTTTCCTCGCCTCAAATCTTGTTTAATTGTAATAAGGAAAAAGATATTTCCCTTCCTTGAATATGTGGAGAACACTCTCTGCCTTCTCGATAAAATATTAGAACTACTCCAGTTCTAGTCTACAGAGATAAAGTGATGTTCATGGCATATGAGTTGTAGATCGCATACTTTTGTATATCGCCATCTGGTGTTGGGCTCGGATGTTTGCACTTTGTTACTGTATAAGTCTTTGTAGTCACGAGATAGGTGACTCCTCTGGTTAGTAGTACGCATGGGCATCGACTCTATCCTTAGATAGTTTTTTCCGCCATCGGGTTCGGATGTAATTTGGTTTGCTCCAGGTCGATGTTATTTCGATCCCCCTTCGACGCGCAAAACTATCACCGATCGACGGTATTGTTTCGATCGCAATCTCTCTAGACGCGTATCCAGTTCCAAAGAACTTTTCTAGTCAGGTCGTCAATGTGGGCCGTTGGGCCGATTGGCGCCATCAACCAGCATATGGAAAGGACTCCATTCAAAAAATGCAAGTGTGGGGCTAAATTCCCACACACAGATCTCCACGAGGTCTGCAACCTTTGTCTCTCGCCAGAACACGAGAGTCCACACTGCCAGGCCTGTGACTCTTTCAGGTCTTAGAAGACAATACGTGACCGCTGGGCTCGACGTCATGAAATGTCCAGATAAACAGTTTTGGCGCCAGAAGACCTCTTCGAGGCAGGCACAGAAGATCCGGAACCAGAGACAGGAGCTGAACAGGCCAACGTCTCCAAAGCCGACGATTCGGACTCAGAAAACAAGACGATTACACCAGGTCAACAGACCGTGAGTACTGACGTCGATGCCCCGGACCCGAAAACACAAAAGGCTTCGGTAACACCTTCACCTTTGGGTCTGGGTCTACACTGAGACAAGTCTTCAGAAGCCCCGCCTCTGAAGCCCACAAAGCCTTCAGGCAGCTCGGTATCGAGCCAGCCACACCACAGTGCCGAAAACCCTTCTGCACTATACATAAAACCAAGGTCCCGTCGACCCCAGAATCTTCGGCCCCGAAACCAAAAGTAACAGACTCTTCGGCACTGAAGCAAATTCAACCCAAGTCCTGCGAGCCGAAAAAACCAGCTAAATTCTCGGAGTCGAAAACTCCACCTAAGCAAAAGGAGACAAAACCCCTCCAAAGCTAAGGAAGACAGGCCAAAACACCACTTGGAGCCGAAGTCCTCGGCGCCCAAAAATGACAGCAGATCCAAAGAACTTTTCCATCCAGATTCACTGGATCCTAAGCAGAAATCACTCCATATTGACCCCATTACTGGCCATGTCACCTCCATACCACCTAAAAAGAGAAAATTGGACACCTCAGAAACTCCCGAGATACCCTCCTAGAAAAAAGACTCGTCAACCTCACCTATGAGGCCTTTCTCTCCACCTCCCCAACCAGCAAACATTATACCCTCTCCAGTGCCTCCTCTTTCACATGCACCACAAGAGGATGATGATGATATAGGGGGTGAGGATGAGGGGAAAGACCCAAATCATACAGATACTGATGATGACACACACAGTACCCCACCTCATGACTCTTGGGACGACTACAATGTCTCAAATGTGCCTGAGCCAGATGTATATCCCTCTAGACATCCCCCCAGATGATAATGTAGGATATGCGCAACTGATAGAGCTGCACAATACCATGGGGTTAAAGTCCATTCAGACCCTCTAGAGGAGGATCTTTTTACTAGAGACATTCTCCCAGCCACAAAAAACTACAAATACTCTCTCTATGCTCAAGGGGATGATTAAACATGCCCCTGAGGTTTTTAAAGATCCTGTCAGGGTTAGAGTGCTTAATCCTAGGATTGAGAAGAAATACAAGCTAGCTCCAAGTTATCAATCTTACATCAAAGGTCAATTCCCTCTGGACTCATTGGTAGTGGCAGATGCCCCCAAACGGGCAAATTCCCAAACCACAGGTGATGCCCCGCTGCCAGACAAAGAATCAAAGCTCCTAGACGCATCAGGTAAAAGGGTTGCGTCCCAGGCAGCAAACTTCTGGCGCACTGCTAAATCAATCGTTACTTGCAAGGTACGACAGGGCTCACTATGATGAACTTGAGAAACACATGCAGCATCTTCCAGATGAGTACAAGACCAAAGCAAATAATCTCATACAAGAGGGAAACTTAATCACAAACACCTCAATAAAATGTGCCCTGGATGCTGCAGATACAGAATCCAGTGCAGTTAATACAAGGGTGTCAGTACGTAGACATGCGTGGCTGCGCATATTGGGCAAGAGGTGCAGTCTACCATCTTCAATCAACCCTTAGATCAGGAAAACTTGTTTGGACCCACTGTGGACACATCTTTAGATAAGATGAAAAAGGACACAGATGCGCCCAATCCATGGGTGCTCTACAAGCAACAAATAGTAGAGGTTCCTTTCGTCGCTCCTATGATAGGGGCGCCTCCAAGACCCCTGGTACAGAAACTTCTTCCACTTCTAAAATCCCCACTCAAACTTCCCCTAACAGAGGATATTTTAGAGGTACTTACAGAGGCAATACCAACAGGGGCAGAGGATGTGGTTCTAACACCCCTAACTCCCCCACCACAAAACTGTGACTTTCCTCCACTCTCCCCACAGACCACTCCACTCCGGTCGGGGAAGACTATCACAGTTCTTATCCAGTATGGTCACTGCCTGGAACCTACTTCTTCCCCTCCCCTAAAACCTCCCAAACAACGTCCAATGTTTAAAATCAAAGCTGGCACTGCCCCCAAGTACTTACAAGACCTTGCTAAGCCCTACCTCCCCAATCGCAGCCTCCGTTCATGCACAGCAGCGAATTTCGCGGTGCCGAGGTTCAAACGGGCTAGAATGGGCGGAAGATCCTTTGCCTTTCTAGGTCCAACTCTTTGGAACACATTGCCTATTCATATACGCAAGGAAGAAAATTACATGAAATTCAGAAAAAATGTAAAAACCTGGTTGTTCGACAAATAAGTGCCTTTGACTGTTCTCTATTCAGTTGTGTTCTGTGTTTTGCTAGTCCGGCGCCGGGAAACCCTTTGTGGGTAGCTGTGCGCATTATAAGTGTTATAAAATAAAATAAATGTCCACAGAACATCTAACGCTTCTCAAGCAAGAGGTTCTCTCTCTCTTGCAAAAACATGCAATAGAACCTGTTCCCCTACACCAGCAAGGTACAGGGGTTTACTCCCTTATTTCCTCATTCCCAAAAAGGACGGCTCTCTCAGGCCAATATTAGACCTCAGACTATTAAACCTATACATACAATCGGACCACTTCCACATGGTCATGCTACAGCAGGTCCTCCCACTGCTCCAATAAGGCGATTTTTCTTGCCACTCTAGATCTCAAGAACGCCTACTTCCACATTCCTATTCACCCTGCTCACAGGAGATACCTATGGTTCATGGTGGACGGACAACATTACCAATTCAAAGTTCTTCCATTCGGGGTCACAACAGCACCCAGAGTCTTCACAAAATGTCTCGCAGTGGTAGCAGCCCATTTAAGAAGACAACACATTTATGTGTTTCCTTACCTAGACGACTGGCTCATAAAAGCCAAGTAACGCAGCAGTTGTGTACAACAAACGCACAACACAATCCAGCTGCTGCACAACTTAGGATTCACAATAAACCTCACCAAGTCACATCTCCAACCGTCCCACACCCAACACTATCTAGGCGCAACAATAGATACTCCCAAAGCCCTAGCATACCCCAATCCAGCCAGGATAGCCAGTATGCAAGCCCCATAACAAAATTTCAACCGCAGCACTTGCTACCAGCTTGAGTGTTCATGCAGTTAATAGGGATGATGGCCTCTCGCATCTTAATTGTCCCTTACGCAAGACTCCAAATACTTCTGTTACAAGAATGTCTAGCACAACAGTGGAACCAAGCTCAAGGTCATCTTACAGATCTGGTGTTGGTAGACAGTTGCACATATCTCTCTCTGCAATGGTGGAACACACAACATCTTTCTAAAGGGCGCCCGTTCTTAGACCCGGTTCCACAAATAGCACTAACAGAGGACGCATCGCTCACCGGCTGGGGAGCTCATCTCTTGAACCACACCATTCAAGGTTTATGGAGCCCTCAACAAAAACTCCTCCACCTCAATCACCTGGAGTTACTAGCCATATTTCTTGCCCTAAAGTTGTTTCAGAAACATCTCCTAGGCAAAACTGTTCTCGTCCGGACGCACAACATGACAGCAATGTACTATATACAAAAACGCTGGGGGGCGGGGGGACACTCTCTGCAGCTATCACACCTAGCACAGAGCATTTGGAGATGGGCCATTCCTCAAAAGATATACCTCTTATCAGAGCATCTACCTGGGATGCACAATCAAATTATGGATCTGCTCAGTCGTCAACAACAGCAGATTCACGAATGGGAACTTCATCCGCAAGTAGTTCTTCAATTTTTTCAAATGTGGGGCCACCCAGACATAGATTCTGTTTGCCACACATTTAAACACAAAATGCCTAAGCTTCCCCTCCAGGTATCCACACCCATTGTCCAAAGGCAATGCGATATGGATGAACTGGTCAGGCAGATTTGCGTACGCTTTTCGGCCTCTGCCATTCATTCCGTTACTGGTGCGCAAACTCAAGCAACAGTCTCTCACAATAATCCTGGTTGCTCCAACAATGGCCCGACAACCATGGTTCACGACACTGCTAGAACTCTCAGTAGTTCCGCACCAAAACTGCACCTCTCCACAAAGCTTCCCACACAGAACCATGGAGAGATAAGACATCTAGAACCAGCTCAACTGAACCTAGCAATCTAGCTCCTGAAGTCTTAGAGTTTGGTTACCCCAATCTCCCACCAGACTATATGAACGTCATTAAAGAAGCTAGACGTCCTACCACTAGGGCATGCTTGCTATGCAGCTAAATGGAAAAGATTTGTTATTTACTTCAATAACAACATAATCAATCCACTAGATGCTTCAACTCAAAACATTATCTAGCCGGCAATCGGAATGGCTGCCTGAGTCCGGAGCTCCTCCGTCCCTGTACACAATCCTTAACTTATCCTGCGGAGTTGCGCTGACGCCTGCGTATTCTGCGGCACCGGAGTGAGCGCTGTTACCGAGGGCACGCTTTCCGAACACCTGGCTTGAGTTTGCTGCCCGTGAAGCTGAGATCGGAGGGTGCCGGGTGGAGCGTGAGGTGGGCCTGCGAAGCCGCGACCTCAGGTTTCGCGATCCCCGGGATGCGATCTCGGCCGCTGTGAACACTGGTGCTGC
Source organism: Lissotriton helveticus (assembly GCF_964261635.1). Taxonomy (NCBI): domain Eukaryota; kingdom Metazoa; phylum Chordata; class Amphibia; order Caudata; family Salamandridae; genus Lissotriton; species Lissotriton helveticus. The sequence goes on along the minus strand of NC_136070.1, from coordinate 394,736,331 downwards.
CGGGCTGCGTCTGGAAGCTGCCGAGCCTAGAGGAGACGGTGAGCTGGGGCGGTCGGCTCGACGGGGGGACATAGAAAGGCTGACGCAAGGACTCCAGAACATCGGGTCTCTCCCCCCCTCCCTCACCCCCCACTGGAGCATTGAGTATTGCTACGAGGCCTGTCGCACCGCTGCTGGGGCTATTAGAAGTGCCCACTACGAGGGGGCCTGATTTTAGCCTGCCCACCGGGTCGCTTAGGGGCCTCCTCTGAACTCCGGGACCACTGCGTGACGTCGCCCTCGGACGGGGGGCGCCCCGGGGACCATACGCACCTGAACTGTTCCTCTCCCCCCTCGGTCACCTGTCTCAGCCGCTGGCCCACCCTGCATAAGAGGAGGTGTCCACCATCTTTGTTCCTCATTGGCATTGCTGGGGGTGATCGCTGGTCCTGAGTGTTGGGCGAGTGGCGACTCGCTTCTCCCTGGTGTGAAAGAGGCCGCAACGGATTAAGGCCTGCTTGTTCTGACCACAGTTGCCAACCCTGCTATATCCGTGCCGTCTCCGCCCATTTTGGAGCTGAACTGAGCGGAGGTGGGCCCTGTCCCTTGTCTGTCTGCTGCTCGGGACCCTTACACTGCTGTCTGGGATTCCGGATGTTCATGCACTCTACCGTATCCCCAAAACCTTGCTATATATCACCGACGCGGTGCCGCTCGCTTACCCTTGCTGTATATTTGCGGGTTTCCGGAGCTTCTTCACTCTTCCTACCCACTCTTGGTGTTCTGTTTTCTTATGGAACTGGCGCGGTACCTGGTAGGGCGTCCTACCGAGGGTGAAAATAGCAGTGGGACTTGGGAGTGGTGACCTACTTAGCAGCATTTCACGCCAGGGACCTGCGGCAGGGGGAGCATTGACTGTTGCTATGGGGCGCTCCGATAGAACGCAGTCTAAACTCTCCTTTGGTCCCAGAGGGCCTAAGACGAAGGAGGACGCGGGAGGTGGGGGTGCAGCGGATAGAGATGCCGCAGATGAGGCACAGCAGCAGGACTTGCGTGGGATACTCCTCGCCATGAAAAAAAACCTACAAGGAGGGATGGCTACCCTGGGCACGAAAATAGACGCACTTACATACCGCATGGACCGCATGGCTGAACGGCTGGACAAGCACGTGGAGCGGATAGATATGTCTGAGCGCCGTCTTACTGAAGTAGAGGAGGCTCAACCTCACTTGACTCGGAGAACAAGCAAATTGGCAGGGCTGTGCAATCCCTCCTAGACAAAACGGGGGATTTGGAGGCCCGTTCACGTCGATGCAACCTGCGCATCACGGGCCTGCTGGAATCTACCCAGACTGGCAACATGGAGCTATTCGTCGAGGGGCTGCTGAAGAAATTGTTTGGTGACACTGCGTTTTCATCCATGTTTGTGGTGGAGAGAGCACATCGCTTGTTGGTCACACGACCTAAGCCCCCTCGCCCCATTATTGCCAAGCTGCTAAATTACTAAGATCGCGACGTGGCTCTGAAACTTGCCAGAGAAAAGCAGCCGTTGCAGTATGAGGGCTCTGTGCTGTCCTTATACCCAGACTTTACGGCTCGAGTACAGGAGGCCAGAAAGCAGTTTGCTCCTATGAAGCGACAATTACGAGAACTGGGAGCTGACTACGCAATGCTATATCCAGCAAAACTACGCATCAATAGACAAGGGAGGTCCATGATCTTCACGGACCCCAAAGCACTGCAAAAGGCTCTAAGAAACTGGCAGAAGGAGAAATGATTGCCACGGAGAGCAGACAACGCATCTGCGGAAAGGTCCTTGGAGGAACAGGACTGAAAGAAGCACAATGTACAAATTCAGAAGCCCCTGATACATGTTGTTTGGCGATTTTGATGACCGCGGGGGGCGCTGGGGCGAATGTCACTCACCATCCTTTGCAGGCTTGTTACTTGGTGGAGGGCTTTACTTTTGATTTAGCTGCAATGTCTGGAGGTGTCGATGCATATTCTGCAGGTACCTTTTGCTGAACTCTCATGGACCAGCTACTTTACTGAACCCTGAAAATGTGAGGTAACGTTCGGCTCACAAGTCTTATTGGCACGCTCCTTGTTTATTTAGTGATGATACTGCTTGAGTGACCTTGCCCCTTATGGGTAACCCGTTAACTAGTGCTAGGAGCGTTCTGTTTCTGAGTGAATTCGCAGTTTGAGTCATTCAATGATGATGATTATGTTTTGCGCAACGTCTAACGTTGTGGTTCAGACACCCATTTTTTTCCTTAGTTACTGGGACGGGGGTGATGGTGGGCATGGCTCATTGTACAGTTTTTTGACTCGCTTACGCATTGTACTTGCGGGTTACATCTGCCCCCGTGTGATGATCACTGAATTTCTAATGTGCGCTCAGGGGGTGCGGGGGGGGGGGGGGGAGTATGTGTTGCGTTTTTTTGGGTATTGGTTTTTGATTGTGCTAGTGTCAAGGTATGAGTGGGGGGCTGGGAGGTGTCTGATGGGGTGGAGGGATGTACGCCGCCTAGTTGGGGTCGGGCAGGCGTGGACGTGGGGGCGGGGTAGGGAATGTTCATTGGATTGTTTTCATTCAATGTTTTAGACCGGTTCCATTACTCACGGCAAGAAAGCGATATACACGAACAGTCAGGACTGAGACAGCTATGCTCATTATGTACATGGTAGGGGTGACCCTCGCACGCTCATTATTGCGGATGCAATGACAGTAGGGGACGAATCTCCTGACACTTAACGGTTCCTAACCTGGAATGTAAGAGGGCTGAATGACCACCGTAAGGTGCGGAAAATCCTCCAATATTTAGCCAGACATAGAGTAGACATTGCGATCCTGCAGGAAACGCATCTCCCACTAGACAGTCCCATCCTCCGGTATAGAGGCCTTGGGGGCAATGTACATTGTGCAGGATTTACCACTCATGCAAGGGGGGTCCTCACCTAGTTCAACCCGAAGTCCTCTCTAAGATGGACTCCGCTAGTTACGGACGGTGCTGGGCGATACGCGATAACTAGCTAATATGGCCAAGCGCAGTAGGGATAGTACCTCTATCCCGGTGCTGAGATCGGAGGACCTGGATGTTCCACTTACGAACGAGCTAGTTTCGGAACGCTTCTGTGAATATTATGCGAAACTGTACGCGTCGAGAGGTCCTGCTCCGGAGGAACGTATTATCGATTATCTATCTCATATTGAGCTTCCGTGGCTCTCTAATATACATCGCAAATTCCTTGCTCGGCCATTTGACAGGGACGAAGTTGTCCTGGCTCTGACGACAATGAAGAGTGGAAGTGCGCCGGGCGGGGATGGCCTCACGGTGGCCTTCTATAAGGCTTTTTCCGACCTCCTGATACCACACTCGCTTACTTTGTTTGATGACATGGCCAATTCAGGTACAATGCCGCCTTCTAGGAGAGAGGCTATTATTGTCGCGATTCTTAAACCAGGCAAGAGTCCTGGTGAATGCGCCTCGTATCACCCGCTCTCTCTCATGAATGTTGACACAAAACTTTTCACTAAGCTCCTTTCCAATCGCCTTCAACCTTTTGGTCACGTCTCTGGTGGCCCCAGAACAATCGGGCTTTGTACCAACCCGCAACCTCACGTACAACATCAGAACTGTCTTTGCCGCGTTTCAGCACACGCGCCCGGAGGTGTCAGCTGTGGCTGTCTTCCTCGATATGGAGAAGGCATTCTTACCTAATGTAGTTTCAGCTTTCCACCTTAACCAGTCTGTGGAGCTCCCAGTATTTTTCCCTCAACCGGACTCAGTGGCTGAACGGGCTCTTCATACGCTTGACGTCAAAGGATCTATTCTTTACTACATTGAAAGTACAAAAAGTTTCATGAAAACTAAACAACTTTTCGTAGCTTTCTCACCACCACATAAGGGCAATCCTATATCAAATGCTGGAATAGCCAGATGGATCGGGAAATGCATTCAAATATGCTACCAAAAAGCAAAACTTACCTTATCCATTTCCCCAAGGTGCATTCCACACGCAAAACAGGGGCATCCATGGCATTCTTAGGAAACATCCCCATAAATGACATTTGCAAAGCCTCAACATGGTCTACACCGCACACTTTCACAAAACACTACTGTGTAGATGTGAAGGCAAAACAACAAGCTAGTGTAGGCCAGGCTGTATTAAGAACACTTTTTCAAACTACTGCAACACGTACGGGTAGCCACGTTAACAGGGGAACTGCTGTATAGTCTATGCAAAAGTATGCGATCTACAACTCATATGCCTCGAACGGAAAATGCTACTTACCCGTATGCATCTGTTCTTGGCATGTAGAGCTGTAGATCCGCATACACCCACCCGCCTCCCCGGACACCTATGTGTTGCAGTACTATTTTGCTTAGATACATTAAACATGAACCTCTTTCTATTTCTAACTAACTCCATCAACACCCTTCATGGCAAAACAATCTAAGGATGGAGTCTATGCCCATGCGCACTACTAACTAGAGGAAGAGTCACCTATCTTGTGACTACAAAGACTTCTACAATAACAAAGTGCAAACATCTGAGCCCAACACCAGATGGCAATCTATGCAAAAGTATGCAGATCTACAGCTCTACATACCAAGAACAGATTCATACTGGCAAGTTGCATTTTCCTTATCTTATATATGTATACATATTATAATGAGTTGGATAACCGATTTATCTGACTTGAGTGTATGTTGTTGAGTAGATAACATTAACTGAATAAGGTGACCTGAAAACCATAAAATGAATATGAAACAATTGCCAAAGCCAGTGATCTGGTTTTAGCTCGAAGTTGCCTTTTCATTGACTGTTAATTTTGTTTTCATATGTGTGTGATACTGTGGAAAGGTATGTGGGTGAATGCAAACTGAGTCTTTTGGTGGATGAATGGATGTGTCAGTCTATGCACTTATTAATTCATCCTATACTTGGTCACTCATCCATCCACTTGTGCATCAGTTCATTTACCCCTGACTCTCTTTAATCTGCAATACCACATGCGCAAATGCAGCAATGCATGAGAAAGTTTTCAGTTAGAAACCTAACTTAATGATTTCTTTAAATTTTAATGTTGCCCAGGTCACTACCCACCTTCAAATAAAAATGCAAATCTTCAAATCTCTCAGTTTTTCTGGATTATTTCATGAATAAGAGAGGAAGAAGTTGGTACACATCCCTGCTCAATTGAACGCCCCTTGGAATTCCACCAGGGTCCTACCTGAATCCTTTCCGTGCCAGTCCAGTGTCCCTCCATGGCTACAAGTACTGCTCCTTCAAATCTCCACTACTGCTTCGAGTGCCCCACCTCCACTAGTTGCAAAAAACACAGTTGATGGACAGAATGTAGAACAATGTCATACATTCACCCCAGTACAAGGATCTGGGCCTAAATCCATCGTTTCTTTGCACTCCACACCACCCTGGGTTAGACACTGGCTATATGCAAATCAGCTCTGACCCTGTGCCTCATGGGAACAGTCCAGTCCGAACTACCAAGCCATGTCTTTCCCAGACCGGAATCAAGCATCCAAGGACCGGTTTCTGGCTATCAGCCTTCATCAGCCTGGATAGCTTGACTCCAGTGGTGTGGAGAGCCTGGGACTCACGTCTGAGCATCCCCAGCCCACTCGGGGTGAAAATTGCAAAAAACACAGTTGATGGACAGAATGTAGAACAATGTCATACATTCACCCCAGTACAAGGATCTGGGCCTAAATCCATCGTTTTTTTGCACTCCACACCACCCTGGGTTAGACACTGGCTATATGCAAATCAGCTCTGACCCTGTGCCTCATGGGAACAGTCCAGTCCGAACTACCAAGCCATGTCTTTCCCAGACCGGAATCTAGCATCCAAGGACCGGTTTCTGGCTATCAGCCTTCATCAGCCTGGATAGCTTGACTCCAGTGGTGTGGAGAGCCTGGGACTCACGTCTGAGCATCCCCAGCCCACTCGGGATGAAAATTGCAAAAAACACAGTTGATGGACAGAATGTAGAACAATGTCATACATTCACCCCAGTACAAGGATCTGGGCCTAAATCCATCGTTTTTTTGCACTCCACACCACCCTGGGTTAGACACTGGCTATATGCAAATCAGCTCTGACCCTGTGCCTCATGGGAACAGTCCAGTCCGAACTACCAAGCCATGTCTTTCCCAGACCGGAATCAAGCATCCAAGGACCGGTTTCTGGCTATCAGCCTTCATCAGCCTGGATAGCTTGACTCCAGTGGTGTGGAGAGCCTGGGACTCACGTCTGAGCATCCCCAGCCCACTCGGGATGAAAATTGCAAAAAACACAGTTGATGGACAGAATGTAGAACAATGTCATACATTCACCACAGTACAAGGATCTGGGCCTAAATCCATCGTTTTTTTGCACTCCACACCACCCTGGGTTAGACACTGGCTATATGCAAATCAGCTCTGACCCTGTGCCTCATGGGAACAGTCCAGTCCGAACTACCAAGCCATGTCTTTCCCAGACCGGAATCAAGCATCCAAGGACCGGTTTCTGGCTATCAGCCTTCATCAGCCTGGATAGCTTGACTCCAGTGGTGTGAAGAGCCTGGGACTCACGTCTGAGCATCCCCAGCCCACTCGGGGTGAAAATTGCAAAAAACACAGTTGATGGACAGAATGTAGAACAATGTCATACGTTCACCCCAGTACAAGGATCTGGGCCTAAATCCATCGTTTTTTTGCACTCCACACCACCCTGGGTTAGACACTGGCTATATGCAAATCAGCTCTGACCCTGTGCCTCATGGGAACAGTCCAGTCCGAACTACCAAGCCATGTCTTTCCCAGACCGGAATCAAGCATCCAAGGACCGGTTTCTGGCTATCAGCCTTCATCAGCCTGGATAGCTTGACTCCAGTGGTGTGGAGAGCCTGGGACTCACGTCTGAGCATCCCCAGCCCACTCGGGGTGAAAATTGCAAAAAACACAGTTGATGGACAGAATGTAGAACAATGTCATACATTCACCCCAGCACAAGGATCTGGGCCTAAATCCATCGTTTTTTTGCACTCCACACCACCCTGGGGTAGACACTGGCTATATGCAAATCAGCTCTGACCCTGTGCCTCATGGGAACAGTCCAGTCCGAACTACCAAGCCATGTCTTTCCCAGACCGAAATCAAGCATCCAAGGACCGGTTTCTGGCTATCAGCCTTCATCAGCCTGGATAGCTTGACTCCAGTGGTGTGGAGAGCCTGGGACTCACGTTTGAGCATCCCCAGCCCACTCGGGGTGAAAATTGCAAAAAACACAGTTGATGGACAGAATGTAGAATTATGTCATACATTCACCCCAGTACAAGGATCTGGGCCTAAATCCATAGTTTTTTTGCACTCCACACCACCCTGGGTTAGACACTGGCTATATGCAAATCAGCTCTGACCCTGTGCCTCATGGGAACAGTCCAGTCCGAACTACCAAGCCATGTCTTTCCCAGACCGGAATCAAGCATCCAAGGACCGGTTTCTGGCTATCAGCCTTCATCAGCCTGGATAGCTTGACTCCAGTGGTGTGGAGAGCCTGGGACTCACGTCTGAGCATCCCCAGCCCACTCGGGGTGAAAATTGCAAAAAACACAGTTGATGGACAGACTGTAGAACAATGTCATACATTCACCCCAGTACAAGGATCTGGGCCTAAATCCATCGTTTTTTGCACTCCACACCACCCTGGGTTAGACACTGGCTATATGCAAATCAGCTCTGACTCTGTGCCTCATGGAAAAGTCCAGTCCGAACTACCAAGCCATGTCTTTCCCAGACCGGAATCAAGCATCCAAGGACCGGTTTCTGGCTATCAGCCTTCATCAGCCTGGATAGCTTGGCTCCAGTGGTGTGGAGAGCCTGGGACTCACGTCTGAGCATCCCCAGCCCACTCGGGGTGAAAATTGCAAAAAACACAGTTGATGGACAGAATGTAGAACAATGTCATACATTCACCCCAGTACAAGGATCTGGGCCTAAATCCATAGTTTTTTTGCACTCCACACCACCCTGGGTTAGACACTGGCTATATGCAAATCAGCTCTGACCCTGTGCCTCATGGGAACAGTCCAGTCCGAACTACCAAGCCATGTCTTTCCCAGACCGGAATCAAGCATCCAAGGACCGGTTTCTGGCTATCAGCCTTCATCAGCCTGGATAGCTTGACTCCAGTGGTGTGGAGAGCCTGGGACTCACGTCTGAGCATCCCCAGCCCACTCGGGGTGAAAATTGCAAAAAACACAGTTGATGGACAGACTGTAGAACAATGTCATACATTCACCCCAGTACAAGGATCTGGGCCTAAATCCATCGTTTTTTGCACTCCACACCACCCTGGGTTAGACACTGGCTATATGCAAATCAGCTCTGACTCTGTGCCTCATGGAAAAGTCCAGTCCGAACTACCAAGCCATGTCTTTCCCAGACCGGAATCAAGCATCCAAGGACCGGTTTCTGGCTATCAGCCTTCATCAGCCTGGATAGCTTGACTCCAGTGGTGTGGAGAGCCTGGGACTCACGTCTGAGCATCCCCAGCCCACTCGGGGTGAAAATTGCAAAAAACACAGTTGATGGACAGAATGTAGAACAATGTCATACATTCACCCCAGTACAAGGATCTGGGCCTAAATCCATCGTTTTTTTGCACTCCACACCACCCTGGGTTAGACACTGGCTATGTGCAAATCAGCTCTGACCATGTGCCTCATGGGAACAGTCCAGTCCGAACTACCAAGCCATGTCTTTCCCAGACCGGAATCAAGCATCCAAGGACCGGTTTCCAGCTATCAGCCTTCATCAGCCTGGATAGCTTGACTCCAGTGGTGTGGAGAGCCTGGGACTCACGTCTGAGCATCCCCAGCCCACTCGGGGTGAATATTGCAAAAAACGCAGTTTGGGAAAGACATGGCTTGGTAGTTCGGACTGGACTGTTCCCATGAGGCACAGGGTCAGAGCTGATTTGCATATTGCCAGTGTCTAACCCAGGGTGGTGTGGAGTGCAAAAAAACGATGGATTTAGGCCCAGATCCTTGTACTGGGGTGAATGTATGACATTGTTCTACATTCTGTCCATCAACAGTGTTTTTTGCTATTTTCACCCCGAGTGGGCTGGGGATGCTCAGACGTGAGTCCCAGGCTCTCCACACCACTGGAATCAAGCTATCCAGGCTGAATGAAGGCTGATAGCCAGAAACCGGTCCTTGGATGCTTGATTCCGGTCTGGGAAAGACATGGCTTGGTAGTTCGGACTTGACTGTTCCCATGAGGCACAGGATCAGAGCTGATTTGCATATAGCCAGTGTCTAACCCAGGGTGGTGTGGAGTGCAAAAAAACGATGGATTTAGGCCCAGATCCTTGTACTGGGGTGAATGTATGACATTGTTCTACATTCTGTCCATCAACAGTGTTTTTTGCAATTTTCACCCCGAGTGGGCTGGGTATGCTCAGACGTGAGTTCCAGGCTCTCCACACCACTGGAATCAAGCTATCCAGGCTGAATGAAGGCTGATAGCCAGAAACCGGTCCTTGGATGCTTGATTCCGGTCTGGGAAAGACATGGCTTGGTAGTTCGGACTGGACTGTTCCCATGAGGCACAGGGTCAGAGCTGATTTGCATATAGCCAGTGTCTAACCCAGGGTGGTGTGGAGTGCAAAAAAACGATGGATTTAGGCCCAGATCCTTGTACTGGGGTGAATGTATGACATTGCTCTACATTCAGTCCATCAACAGTGTTTTTTGCAATTTTCACCCCGAGTGGGCTGGGTATGCTCAGACGTGAGTCCCAGGCTCTCCACACCACTGGAATCCAGCTATCCAGGCTCAATGAAGGCTGATAGCCAGAAACCGGTCCTTGGATGCTTGATTCCGGTCTGGGAAAGACATGGCTTGTTAGTTCGGACTGGACTGTTCCCATGAGGCACAGGGTCAGAGCTGATTTGCATATAGCCAGTGTCTAACCCAGGGTGGTGTGGAGTGCAATAAAACGATGGATTTAGGCCCAGATCCTTGTACTGGGGTGAATGTATGACATTGTTCTACATTCTGTCCATCAACAGTGTTTTTTGCAATTTTCACCCCGAGTGGGCTGGGTATGCTCAGACGTGAGTCCCAGGCTCTCCACACCACTGGAATCAAGCTATCCAGGCTGAATGAAGGCTGATAGCCAGAAACCGGTCCTTGGATGCTTGATTCCGGTCTGGGAAAGACATGGCTTGGTAGTTCGGACTGGACTGTTCCCATGAGGCACAGGGTCAGAGCTGATTTGCATATAGCCAGTGTCTAACCCAGGGTGGTGTGGAGTGCAATAAAACGATGGATTTAGCCTCAGATCCTTGTACTGGGGTGAATGTATGACATTGTTCTACATTCTGTCCATCAACAGTGTTTTTTGCAATTTTCACCCCGAGTGGGCTGGGTATGCTCAGACGTGAGTCCCAGGCTCTCCACACCACTGGAATCAAGCTATCCAGGCTGAATGAAGGCTGATAGCCAGAAACCGGTCCTTGGATGCTTGATTCCGGTCTGGGAAAGACATGGCTTGGTAGTTCGGACTGGACTGTTCCCATGAGGCACAGGGTCAGAGCTGATTTGCATATAGCCAGTGTCTAACTCAGGGTGGTGTGGAGTGCAAAAAAACGATGGATTTAGGCCCAAATCTTTGTACTGTGGTGAATGTATGACATTGTTCTACATTCTGTCCATCAACAGTGTTTTTTGCAATTTTCACCCCGAGTGGGCTGGGTATGCTCAGACGTGAGTCCCAGGCTCTCCACACCACTGGAATCAAGCTATCCAGGCTGAATGAAGGCTGATAGCCAGAAACCGGTCCTTGGATGCTTGATTCCGGTCTGGGAAAGACATGGCTTGGTAGTTCGGACTGGACTGTTCCCATGAGGCACAGGGTCAGAGCTGATTTGCATATAGCCAGTGTCTAACCCAGGGTGGTGTGGAGTGCAAAAAAACGATGGATTTAGGCCCAGATCCTTGTACTGGGGTGAATGTGTGACATTGTTCTACATTCTGTCCATCAACAGTGTTTTTTGCAATTTCCACCTCCACTAGTGCCACTCTAGTGTCCTTTTCCAGCCTTCATCAGTGGTGTTACCTCATCCTCTGCTTCTGAAACTCGAGGCCTCCACCAGTCTCCCTTCTGTCTTTTATCAGTGCCTGTTGCCCTCCACCACCAGTAGCCATCCATTCGTCCTTCAGTGCCCTTCCCAGCCTAAACCTGTTCCCCTCTCAAATCCCCTAGTGCCCTTCCTAATCTCCACTACCCCACCCCAGTCCTGGCTTAAACCCAGTGTCTGCCAGTTATTCTTTCAGGCCATTGCCAGTGCCCGGCTCTGCCACATTTCCTCTGTTGCCTCTCCTCAGCCTCCACCAGTGCCCCAAGGGACTTCACCGGTATTGGCCTGTGAGGACTGGCTACTTTTCAAAATGTTCCATTCTCCCTTCCCTGAGAGACACATAACATATCCAAGTCCACTTGTCATAGGCAGTAAAATAAAAACAGGTTTGTACTAAAAGTTAGCTTGAGCTGGATACAAGTACCTTACAGCAGTTGTGTATAGGTGCTCTAGGGTTATGGGATCACCATGTATGGTTTGTGGCTGCTATACTTCAGGGAGGATCATGCTGGCTGTCTCAAACATGAATCATGCTTCTAGGGTGCAATGATGTGGGTCTGAAAACCTTTGGTAGCTATCATTCTCTTAAAGTCATGCTGTGCAAGGGGCATTACCCTCAGAGTCTCTGTTGATTGGAGAGACATCTGAATATTTGACTTTAGGTCAATTTTACACCAGTAGTGAAGGGCTGTGCCTAGCATCCTGTACCACACACCATATCTAGCATATGTCAGCCACAAAAGGCCTGTGTTGTCTAAGGTTCAGAAACGTAGGAGTTGTTTCAACTTCAAATGTGTTTGTGTTGTTTATGTTGGAAAGAATCTCAAATATACTGTGCTCCTTTCACATGTGAGTCTGCTAACCCCATGCAAATCCTTGCTGCTCCATCCACTGACTGGCTGACACCTGCATTAGACTTCTGAGAGAGGCAGCAGTAGAACCACTGCTCTATGCTGTAGTTAGTATTTGTGTACATCGCAACAGGAGCGGATCAAACCAAAGTCAGTTGGCATTTCACTTTGAGAGTCCCATTGACCGTAGGTCCATGCTTTCCTGTCATGGTCACTTGGCCCAGTCACATAAGTGGAATGATATTTTTATTGGTACAAGTGGGGGAACGACGTGTGGTAGAAATTTGGTGGATTCCTCCCTATTCTGGAAGTTTCTGTCACAGAAATGCAAGGGAAATGTATGATTTTAGGCAAAGGTTCAGGTATGCAGCGCTTTGTGGGCAAAAAAACATCATGGGATCCACACAAGACATACCACCCTGGATTCCTCTTGATGTCTAGATTTCCTGAATGTCTGGGTCTGGCAGTTTTCTCCTAATGGTGGTCTATCCAAGCCCCAAAAGCAAAGTTTCAGGTATGCATTGCATTGTGGGCACGAAAATGTCATGGGATCCACTCCAGGCATACCACCCTGGATTCTTCTTGATGTCTAGATTTCCTGAATGTCTGGGTCTAGCAGTTTTCTCTAAATGGTGGTCTATCCAAGCCCAAAAAGCAAAGTTTCATGTATGTAGCGCATTGTGGGCAAGAAAACGTCATGGAATCCACACAAGGCATACCACGCTGGATTCCTCTTGATGTCTAGATTTCCTGAATGTCTGGGTCTGGCAGTTTTCTCCTAATGGTGGTGTATCCAAGCCCAAAAAGTGCAGCCATTGACCATGGCAAGTGGGATGATATTGTGATCTAACACCCAAAAGCATAAAATGTCTTCTCGCTTGTCTTTGGAATGGGATATTCTAGTCCAGCGGGAGAGCATAAAAACTGTTAAGGCTTTATGGGTGAGGGGAGGGCCTGATGTCAGAATGGGCCAGACCCATCCCATTATTTTATAATGGTGAGGCAAAAAATACTGGTTTGTCCCCGCTAGGTTGAGAGAATGGCCTAATGGCACAGAGTGCAACCCCTCCATTACTTTCTTTAGACTCTAAATGAAAATGCATGGTGTCTAGTAAGATTTCTACCAACCTCCCCCTGATCCCCCACGCATACCAGATCTCGGACAATCTCCCCAATTGGAACAAACTCTCCCACCGAATGCTCACCCCGGGGAAGGGGCAGAGAGACACTATATTGCCCTTTGGCTTGATGCCAGAGTTGGTCGTCTCCTCGTTTTGTTTGTTTTGGTGCACTTTTGTATAACCCTTGTGGTGTCTAATGGGGTTTCTGCACTTTAAGAGTCAAATTGGGGGTGAATAGCCCTATTCACCCTCAGTGGGGATGGGGGGCAGAATGTCTTTGTAGAGAAAGCACAGACCCTTGCCCAGGGTACTGCTCCCCTCCCCAAACAATACTGTATTAAATACAATCCCTGGTGTCTAGTGGACTTTCTGCCTCCCGGTGGGAGTGAATTAGGGGAAATTGTCCTCATCTGCCTCCCAGAGGGGGCAGAAAGACTCTTGAGCCCTTTCGGGTTGGGGGCATGGCCATGCCCATGGAGCAACCCCCACCGCAGTTTTTGTCCCTTGATGTCTAGTGGACTTTCTGGCCCCTGAGGAGGGGATAAGGCTGTCTGTGCCTTATAAGGGATAGGACCAGGGACATGGCTTGGGTGGGCAGCCTCCACCCCTATTTTTTTTTTGGTTTAAATTTGCCCTGGTGTGCAATGGGATTTCTGTCCCCCTTGGAGGCAGATTGGGGGTAATCAACTCAATTGAGGGCGGGGGGGAGGCGGCAAAAAGACTGTCTACCTTGTTGCTAGGGTGGTTGCATGGCCGTGCCCTGGGTGGGTGGGTGTATATATATATATATATAAGATTGCACCGTTTCCATAATGCATAGGAGGGGCTGCGCAGCAGTTCGGAACTTTGCCTAAAGCCGCGGTCAGCCCAGCAGCTGCCAGTTAATCAACCAACATGGCATTAGAGGGCCCACTGAGGGTGAAAAATTGCTTTTAATATAAGGAGACACAGAACTTACTAAAATATGTTAATATTCTCCAATCTGGACTCGATGTCCCAACATACACCATACACCATACTACACGCAGGCACTGTGACCCGCTGGGGGTTCGTGCACGCATTTAAAGATGCTGATTGGAGCCATCTGTGACTCACTTCGAGCAGCCCATGAAGGAGAGGCTACGGCCTTGAAACGCGTCGGCACAAGAACTTGCTCCACAAGTGCAGATGCTGGTTTTCTGCAATAAAAGCTGTTTTGGTTGCAACTGCTGGGAGTGCGTCTTCAAGCTGCCGGGCCTTTGTATTAAAAATAAATAAATAAATATATATATATTCACTGAAAAAACAATAGGTTTCAGGCAAGTTATAGTTAGTTGGACATTTAACTCGTACAAAACCAGAGAAATTCCGCCGTTATAGTTAGTTCAGCTAACTATAACTCGCGCCCCCGCAATGCATTGCTGATGATGTCACATAATACATCATTCATGACCTGGTCAGTGACATCACTGTTGACATTACTGATGACATCACTGTGTGGGATTTACTGGAGGTAACAGGAAGGGTAGTTTGCCCCCAATGTCAACCTTGGGGCCCAACTACCCCTGTTATTTCCTCCAGTAAGTCCCACACAGCAGGATTGCTAACTTGTTATATCAGGCCCGCCCCCTCTCTGCACCACTATGCACACGCGCCCCCTGGCGCATTGTAAGTTAGGGGATTAAGAACCCTTCAATCCTGAGGGTCCCTGGGGGCCAACTAGCCCACCAGGCACCGCAAGTAAGCGCCACAGAGCTGTGTTGCAGAGAGGTGTCCCTAGGCCACGCCCCTTTTTACACCACGTGCAAACATGGCTTCTGGCGCACTGCTGCTCGGAGGATGAAGTCCACTTGTTTCCTGAGGTCCTCAGGACACAAGAGGACCTCATCGCCCCACCAGCAGTGCACAAGAAGCAGCTTTTGCAGAGGTGTAAAAAGGGGCATGGCCCGAACCACCTCTCTGCAATGCAGCTCTCTGGCGCTTACTGGAGGTACCTGGTGGGCTAGTTGGCCCCCAGGGACCCTCAGGATTGAAGGGGACCTAATCCCCCAATTTACAACGCGCCACCTCCCTGCACAACTGTGCAAACATGCCCCCTGGCGCATTGTAAGTTGGGGGATTAAGTTCCCATGAATACTGATAGTCCCTGGGGGCCAACTAGCCCACCAGGTACCTCCAGTAAGCACCACAGAGCTGCTTTGCAGAAAGGTGTAAAAAGGGGCGTGGCCCCAGACCACCCCTCTGCAACGCAGCTCTGTTGCGCTTACTGAAGGTACCTGGTGACCTAGTTGTCCACCAGGGACCCTCAGTATTCATGGGGACTTAATCCCCCAAATTAGAAAGCGCTAGCTGGCGCATTTGCAGAGTGCTGCAAGAAGGGGACGGGGCCTCTGTCGAATTGTCAGTTTCTTTTTACTTTTTTTAATTCTTATTTTATGGGAGGCGGGCTGCGTGGCCGCCCTTCCCTGGGCCACTTTTGGCCCCGGGGACCCCATCCCCTGGGGCCTGAGCATTTTCTTTTATCTTTTTCTATAAGAAAACAAACTGGAAGGGGGCCGCTTGGCCCCCCTTTCCTGGGCCTCTATGGACCCCGGGGACCCCATCCCCCGGGCCTGGCCTGGTTTATTTATTTGTTATATTTGCAGGGAGGGGGGGGGGGATGCGTGGCCCCACTCCCCTGGGACCTTTCTGGCCCCTGGGACCCCATCCCCGGGGTCCGACCATTTTTTTTCTAAATTAACGCAGAGTGGGGTTAATCCTGACTCCAGGGAACACCATCCCCCGGGGCTGGCCCTTGGCTTTGGGGCCCGTGGGGGTAGCCCCAATGCCCCCACAGTCCCGCCGGCTCCCCGCCTCCTGCGGAAGCCAGCATTGCTTTTGAACAAGGGTAGCTGCTAACATGCAGCTCCCCTTGCTCAAAAGCAATCTGCTTTGCTTCATTGAAGCGAGAGGAGGTTTCCCGCTCCTCAAAGAGGTCACCCCACCAGCTCCATGGTTTAACAATTCCCTCATATCTAGCAAAAGAAATTGTAGAAAAATGGTACCGAAATGGCATAAATCCTATCTACCTGAGGACAGGGAGGTGTAAAAAGACACCTTAAAAGCTCATTATATTCTCGTGAAGGGAGCCAAGGCAAACTTCTTTCAAACCAAGATAGAAAATGCCCAAAATAAGAGTATCTAAATCTTTAGCATACTTAAATCCTTTACCGCCCCAAAAGCCGGCACAAAGAAAGGGCCATGCACGGATGAATGGTCTAAGCAAATAGCTCACTTCTTCCACAAAAAGATCTCCATGATCCAACAGGCCTTAACTAACATCTCAGAGGAAGAACTGACATTCTACCTTAGTTCTAATAGAACATTTCAACTCTTGGATCCTCCATCTTTACCAGCTTTTCCTGAGTTTCAGCTTGAAGAGTCACTGACCCTCCTCCAAAGCATTAAGTCTCGCTCTCCTACCGACCCATGTCCCCCCAATATCCTGAACCTATTAGCTCCCACCATAAACCCCAAGGTAAACCAGCTCTTTAATGCTTCCCTCTCCTCAGGCAACATGCCGAAATTATGGAAGAATGCTAAGATTCTTCCACTGCTAAAAAAGGCTAACGCCAAACCGACTAACCCTGCCAACTACAGGCCAATCTCCCTTCTTCCGGCCCTCTCCAAAGTATTAGAGAAGCATGTAAACAAGGCCCTCCAAAAACACATTGAAGATGGACAGCTCCTTCATGAGTCCCAATCCGGTTTTAGGGCTAACTACAGTACGGAGTCCGCTCTTCTGGAATTGGCTGAATTTCTCAAGGGTAAGCTGGACCAGAGAGGCAAGGCTGTTCCGATTCTGCTCCATCTGTCGGCGGCCTTTGATACGGTCCCACATGAGAGGCTCCTGGAGAGACTTTCTAACATCGGCCTGGTGGGGGCCACCTTAACATGGATGTCACCCTTCTTGGCAGATAGATCTCAGGACATCTGGCTCCCCACTTTCTTATACCCGTTCAGGCCATGAATGTAGGTGTCCCTCAGGGCTCCATTCTCAGTCCTACCCTTTTTAATATATATCTATCCCCCCTTGCATTTCTGGTAGAGCAAGAGGGCGCCAAAATTGTTTCCTATGCTGAAGACACTCAGCTGATTTTTACATGTGAAAAAGAAACCGACTATGACGGGGCAATGATTAGGTCTTGCCTCACAAAGGTTTTTAACTGGCTTAAGATCAACCTCCTGTAGTGCAATCCTGACAAAACTGAAGTTGTTTTCTTTGTTAATCAAGACACGCCTGACTGGAGTTCTTGGTGGCCAAAAGTTCTGTCGCCCCCACCCACGGAAAAGGAGAAAGTCAAAATCTTAGGAATTGTCATAGACAAGACACTCTCCATGCGCTTTCAAATCCAAAATCTAACTGGCGCTTGCTTTGGCATACTCAGGATGCTAAATAAATTCCTGCCACTGTTACCGCTTGAGAGCAGAAAGATCGCGGTGCAGGCTCTGGTGACATCAAAGCTTGACTATGTAAAAAGCGCAGCAGCCAGAGCCATGCTGAGACCTAAACCCAGATCTAGTATGACCCCTATTCTCAAGTCTCTACACTGGCTCTGCATAAAAGAAGGATAGACTTCAAAGCGATGACCATCTTCTTTAAAGCTTTCCATGGTTAAGGAGCCGGATACCTAAAAAAGCGCGTTAATTGCTACACAACATCTAAACCCCTAAGATTTTCCAATGCCAACCCGGCCATCATGCCTAAAATATGCCGTACCCGTACTGGAGCAGATCCCTCGGCTTTCTAGGCGCAAAATTGTGGAATAGACTCCCTGAGTCTCTGAGACTAACAACATACCTACTCTGAGACTAACAACATACCTACTCTCTTTCAGGAAGAACTTAAAAATCTGGGTTTTTAATAACTGAATGGTCTTTTACGCACGTTTTCCTCCCGCTGTTACATGCCAGGACACTCTAGTCTGAGTAGCTGTGCGCTTTATTAAATACACTGTGTCATTTAATTTCATTTCATTAGGTCCCTGACAGTGCAAAGGAACACTCGTTCAAATTCCAAGGGCCTCATTTATGAGGCCTTGCTTCACTTTTATGCCGCCAGTGCATCACTATTTGTGACACTCCAGCAGCATAAAAAATGTTCCATGTTGCGCCCTATTTACAAAGTGACGCATCTAGGAGATGGGTCACTTTGTAAACCTCTGCACCACATTATACCTGGCACAGGTATAATGTATGCAGGGTGGGTGTTCCCCCGCTAAAAGCCTCGTAGAAGTGGCGCATTGAAATCTATGTGAACTCAATGCGCCACTTCTAGGACGCCATTGCGTCAATATCTTACACCTACCTCACATGGGGCTTGCCCCATTTGAAAAGACACATTGCTGGAGTTGTGTCTATTTTCAGACACACCCAGCAATGCATCACTTTTGCACCTACAGAAACCTCAGAAATACTGACATATCTGTAACTCCTTGCGACATGATGCATCATACCGTAAATTTGACGCATCCATCATGTCGCAAGAAGTGATGCATCCCTGTTTTCACACAGTGACGCAACACTTCTCATAAATAAGGCCCTAAATGTGTTTACATCTATTATTCATGGATCGTTATTTGTGTTTTCAATATTGTAACACAGCAGCAGCTCACCAATACTACTGCAAATAATCTCTGACACCCTCCCATTTCTTATATGTTAGGCCTTGTTTTGATCTAAAAGAAACTTTTTTTATGTATATTGCATGAAACATAAATGCAACATTTCTCTGCAAAATGGCTGTACTAGACTCTCACACATTAAGTATATAAAAAATCAATTAAAGGAAAACAGTATTTAAAACAATCTGTTTAAGAAATATTCAAGGTCATTAGGGCAAAACTCTGGAGAAAGTAGCTGACTCTGTCAGGGGGCCCCCTGAAAGGCTGGGGCCCTGGGCCAGAGCCCACTTTGCCCATGCATTAAAACGTCTCTGATGGCTGGGCGGGAGCCTCGCGGTCCTGCCCTGCCATAATAAACTGCAATGTCCCTGGGGTAAGCACCCCGGGACATTGCAGGAGCAATGGTCACTGGTCGGTGGCGGTCCCCAGGTCCATTAACGGCTCCTGGAGGGGGGGGGGCAGTGCAGCCCCCCTCCCAAGTCTTTAAAGCCCCGAGGAGGTGGTGGTCCCCGGGGGTCCGCTACGGACCCCTGCATTTTTAATCAGTATGTGCCCTGGGGAGGTGGTGGTTCCCAGGGCGTGTGCGGTGGCTCTTTCCCCCCACACATCATTTTAATTTTAAAACAGAGCTCCGGAGAGGTTGCGGTCCCTGGGCCTGAGGGGGCCGCATGCCCCCTGCGGTTCATTATCGAAGCCCCAGGGAGGTGGTGCTCCCCGGGGCAGCGTGGGGGGGATTGGGACCGCCCCCATGCATTTTTTTTTAAAAGCCCCGGGAAGGTGGCGGTCCCCAGGCCTGCGGGGGCCCCCGCAAATTAATTGGCATGTGCCCCCGAGACCTGGCCCACCCGGGAGCTTTCAAAAAATGTTTTTTTTTTTATTCTCTCGGCCGGATTTGCAAGTCCAGCGCGAATTCGGATGATATTTATTTTTTTAAAAATGCTTTTTTTTGCCCCCCCTCCCCCAGAACAGGTCTAGGGGGTCAGGGTGTTTCTACCCTGCCCCCTTTTCATGTTTTTTTATCTTTGTTTCAGTCTTTTTCTTGTGACTCTGTTACCGAGTCACAAGATGGCTACCAATACTTCCTGCTTTGGAGTGTTCGCAGAATTGAGCTTGTGCTCGGGGGGTTAACGACTCCTCCTCGGTGCTCAGATATCGATATTTTTCTTTTTTAAATTTCTTAGGAACTACTGATTCCATTTGAAGAAAAGGGCGCACTCTAAACCAAGGCCTACCTTTTTGCCAAATTTGGTGTAATTCTGTTGAGCAGGTCGGGTTGTAGCCTGAAATAAAGTTTCCTATGGAAAATAACATTGAGAAAATGCGCTTTGGGACCCCCCATTTTTCTTGCCCCGCTTGACGAATCACCCCGAAACTTTCAACATACAAACTGAGCGGTCAGTCCCTATTTTTGGGAAAAGTTCATGAAGGTTCGTCAAACGGTGCCAAAGATATTGGAAAATCAAAAAACGCTTTTCCTATGGAAACTAGGTTCTAACTGTAACTACGGTAAAATATAGTTACTGATATAGATATATATAAAAGATGGCTCGTGTTAAGAGCTCAACACCCATGACCAAGCCTTCTGCTGAAGGCGAAACGCGTTGGGTTTTTGACGAGAAAGCGAAAATAAAGCTGTTGGTCTAGAAACTACTCTGCCTGAGTGAGTGCCTCCTTACTAACCGGTGCTGAGCCGGTTAACTGCATGCATCCATAACGACTGGTTCTGTCGTCTTCCAGGAGTGCACCTCGCCGTAATATTGAGCGCCAGCGTTCCTCCCCAGAACCAAACCTGCAAGTAAATTTCCTGTTCTGAACGCTTGGCTGCCATCACAACAAACGAAACGCCGGAGAGGCTTTTCAAACGTCGGACCCGACTGCAGACAGAAACGTGAGGAAAGCGGAGAAGGGGGACGCCCTACCTAGCGAAGTCGAATGGTGATTACTACCGAACCTCGCAAGAGAGAAGCAGGCAGTCTCATCTGACACGCATTCCCGCTGTTATTGTCTACATTGGATCCAACGGACACACAAACACGCAAGGGGAGCCGAATCTGAGGACGCCTTACCGAAGAAACGAACGCTGAACGGGAAAGGGGCTTCACAGGAGAATCGTGAGCCCGCGTTCAACACAACATTCCGGTAAGAGCAGTCCTGCTAAACCCCCAGCACGAAATAGAAATGCACCTTCTCTCGGCAAACTTGTGATAAAAAGCGCGACCGTTTTTTCTTAGATTACTTAAGAAAACACACTAACAGGAATTACAATCAGTAGCGTTTTTGTTCAAAGTGTTGCAAAGTATCTCAAAAACTTTATTGATTAAGACAACACGAACACTAATACACTACGGACATTGTTATACTGTTTTATAATCAAGGACTCAGGCTTTTGACAAAACCAACAACAAAAAAAGAATAGAAACCTTTGGTTTCATTGAAAAACATAATCAAAATAAATAACTCGTCATGGAAGAAAGAGAAGCGAAAAGGACAGCGGACATTCATAATCTATTCACTAGTAAAGGGGCAACCAGCATGGAAAGAGGTCAAATCGGCTCACCCTCTAACATAACTAGGGACAAACTAAAAAATTGGGAACGTCTCTCTAAGAGAGAAATCAACAAATGGTGGGAACTCCTAAGCCTGCAAAAATACATGGAGGTAAAAAGGATACCCAGAGGCTTACGGTTAATACTCATTCCAAGTCACCAAGACACAACTAATGAGTTACTTCAGGAATGGGGGGAACACCTCCTAGATTCATCTATGGGCCTGATGGCAATACTCATCAAACATATTGATAAAATGTTAAAAGAAATCAAAAGCGAATTAAAAACAACTGAAGAGGAAATCAACTCCCTAACTTTAAATGACGATCAACAAAAACTAAAAGCAGACATTCTTAGGAATTTAGACAAACACGAAGCCCGCGTCAAAGCTCGCAAACAACAAAAATTTCAACGAAACAAAGCTGATTTTGAGGAAGGACGCATTTTTACTTTTGGAAAACAACGTATACCAAAAAGGAACAAGCAATCTGCACAACATGAGGGACATGAAACCTCAAGCTTTGATTCACTTACAAGTCTTGAACTAAGTGACCAAGATGAGCAAACAACACAAAACACAGCACAACAATCAACAAAGACCAATTTTTTAATAGAAATGCAAAAAGCATTGGAACAACGGCAACAACAACAACAACCAACAAGGGGCAGGGGCAGGGGCAGAGGACGACCGCAAGGAAGTGGAGGAAAACCAGAAGAGGACAAAGAGGCAAGAAACGAGGCAAAAGAGAACCCATGGTCTACAGCGAGACTCAGACAACCACAACGCTAATGGACCACTGCCTAGACTCACAAGAACTAAATATAATCAACCTCTCTTCAAGAACCCTCACACAATCGGAACAAAACACTTTGAAGAAAGGATTAAACTTCTGCCCAACTGCCCACATAAACATTGCTGAGACCCATGTAGACCTGTATAAATACACGAGAAAACTAAAACTGGCCAAAATCTATGCAGAAAAAACCACCAACAGAGAAACACAACAAAAACAAACATCAAATATCAATTTAAATGCAGAAGATGCCATGGCACTCTCCGCTCTAATGACAATGGGAACTATGACAATTTCACAAGAAGAACAAGAACTAATTGCAATGGAAGATACAATTGAACAAGAGGGCGCCAATGAGAGTGGTCTTAAACAAAAATCAAAATACAATCCCACATTACCACCTGGCAATAAGATCGACATATTTCAGGAGTTAGTAATGGAAGAACTATACAATATCCAACCAAACCAAACCAAAAACAACTTGACTCAGAAAGAAAAAATAATCATAAAGAAGCTTTCAGAAGACAAGAAAATTGAGATAAAACCGGCAGATAAGGGCGGGAACATCGTCCTCATCAACAAAACAGACTACATAGACGAAGCCCAACGTCAATTAATGGATACAAACTGTTACAAACTCCTGAAACAAGATCCCACAACAGAATTGCAAGAAAAAATCATGCGACTACTTGACAAGTGGACAACAATAGGCTTAATAAGTGAGGACGAAAAAAGATATATGACAAATAAATTTCCAACATTCCCCACATTTTATTGCCTACCAAAGGTTCACAAAGACAGCCAAAAACCGCCTGGAAGGCCAATTGTGTCAGCCAACAATTCTTTACTAGAAGGGATTTCAAACTATATTGACCTTTTCTTAGCACCCCTAGTAAGAGAACTACCATCGTTCATAAAAGACACTACAGATCTCCTAAAACAATTAGAAAAAATTATCTGGAAACCCACTTTCAAATTCATCACTATGGACGTCAATCAATCAATCAATCAGGAGTTTGTTAAAGCGCGACTACTCACCCGTAAGGGTCTCAAGGCGCTAGGGGTGGGGGGGGGGGTTGGGGGGGGTGCAGGTTCCATTCCATCAAGGAGGGGGTCTGTCGAAGAGCCAGGTTTTGAGGTTTCTTGCGAAGATGGGGAGCGATGTTGTCTGTCTGAGGTGGAGCGGAAGGGCGTTCCATGCTTTGGCCGCGAGGAAGGAGAAGGAGCGGCCTCCCGATATGGTCTTTCTGGTGCGGGGGACCACAGCGTAGGAAAGCTGGGCTGATCGTAGGGTCCTTTGGGGTGCGTGGAATTTGAGTCGACTGTTCAGGTATGCTAGTCCAGTGCCGTGGAGGGCCTTGTGTGCGTGGGTGAGCATCTTAAAGGTGATTCTCGTCTCGACGGGGAGCCAGTGGAGTGTGCGCAGGTGCTGGGAGATGTGGCAGTGTTTTGGCAGGTTGAGGACCAGTCTTGCGGCGGCGTTCTGGATGTTCTGTAGCTTGCGGATGAGGTTTTTGTTTATTCCGGCGTAGAGTGCGTTGCCGTAGTCGAGTCTGCTGGTGACCAGGGCGTGAGTGACTGTCTTTCGGTGTTCGAGGGGGATCCATTTGAAGGTCTTACGAAGGAGGCGGAGGGTGTGGAAGCAGGAAGATGAGACAGAGTTGATCTGGCGGTCCATTTTGAGCTCGGAGTCCAGGATGATTCCCAGGTTGCGTGCGTGGTCTGTGGGGGTTGGCGGGTTTCCGAGGGCGGTGGGCCACCAGGTGTCACTCCAGGCGTCGGGGTTTGGGCCCATGATGAGTACTTCTGTTTTGTTGGTGTTTAGTTGTAGGCAGCTGTTTTTCATCCATTTGGCGACGGCTTCCATGCCTTCTCGAAATTTGCGTCTGGCGGTGTTGGGCTCGTTGGATAGGGAGAGGATGAGCTGGGTGTCTGCATATGACACGATGTTGAGTCCGTAGGTTCTGACGATGGGGGCAAGTGGAGCCATGTAGACGTTGAAGAGCGTCGGGCTGAGGGAGGAGCCCTGGGGGACTCCGCAGGTGATAGGTGTGGGGTCCGAGAGGAAAGGGGGGAGTCTGACACGCTGCGTCCTGCTGGAGAGGAAGGAGCAGATCCAGTCGAGGGCCTTGTCCTGGATTCCTGCATCGTAGAGTCTGCGTATTAGGGTGCGGTGGGAGACTGTGTCGAACGCCGCTGATAGGTCGAGGAGGATGAGGGCTACTGTTTCTCCTTTGTCCAGTAAGGTGCGGATGTCGTCTGTTGCGGCGAGGAGGGCGGTTTCCGTACTGTGGTTTTTTCTGAAGCCGGATTGGGAGGAGTCGAGGATGTTGTGTTCTTCAATGAATGTGGCGAGTTGGCTGTTGATGGCTTTCTCGATGACTTTCGCTGGGAACGGGAGCAGGGAGATGGGTCTGTAGTTTTTGAGGTCGGTGGGGTCCGCTGAGGGTTTCTTTAGGAGGGGGTTGACCTCGGCGTGTTTCCAGTCGTCGGGGAATGAGGCGGTCGCCAGGGAGCAGTTGATGGTTTGGCGGAGCATGGGTGCGATGGTGTTGGCGGCTCTGTTGAAGATGTGGTGGGGGCAGGGGTCCGTGGGGGCCCCTGAGTGGATTGACTTCATTGTCTTCAGTGTGTCTTCGGTGGTGAGGGCTGTCCAGTCATCAATCACTGGTTTCCGGGTGTCGGGGTGGTTGGTGAGGGTTCAGTGTGTTGGTTGTCTTCGTCAAAGTTGTCGTAGATGCTCTTGATTTTGTGGTGGAAAAAGATGCTGAGTTTGTCGCAGAGGTCTTGTGAGGGAGGGATGTCGGTAGACTCGCTGGTGGGTTGGGCGAACTCCTTGATGATGCTGAAGAGTTCCTTGCTGTTGTGTGCGTGGGTGGAGATTCTGTCTTCAATCGCTTTTTTCCTTGTTTCTCTGATGAGTTGATGGTGGGCGTTGGTGGCGGCTCTGAAGTTGTTGTGGGCTTCTGTGGATTTGGTGTTTCTCCAGGCCTTTTCGAGGCGGCGGCATGTGCGCCTGGACTCTCGAAGTTCGGTGGTAAACCATCTGGCTTTCTTGGCATGGGTATTGTTGTTTTTCTTGAGGGGGGCTATGGTGTTGGTGCTGTCCGAGATCCATCTATGCAGGGTTCGGGCTGCGGTGTTGGGGTCGTCGTTTTCCGCGATGGTTGGGGTGGAGTTGTTGAGTGAGGAGGTGAGCTGGTCATCGGTGATTTTGGTCCAGTTTCTTTGTGGAAGCAGGTGCTGGTGTCTGTGGATGGTGGGTGTTCTGAAGGTGAAGTGGACGCAACGATGGTCGGTCCATGGGAGTTCGGTGGTGTGGCTGAAGGTGATGGAGTTTCCTGTAGTGAAGAGGGGGTCGAGGGTGTGTCCTGCTGAGTGCGTGGGCTCGGTCACGATCTGGCGGAGTCCAATGTTGTGGAGGTTGTCCAGGAGGGATGTGGTGTTGGGGTCCAGTTGATTGTCGAGGTGGAAGTTGAGGTCTCCCAGCAGGGTGTAGTTGGTGGATGCGATGGCCTGCGGGGAGATAATGTCCGTAATGGAGTTGGCGAAGGGTCCGGGGGGTCCAGGGGGTCGGTAGATGAGGGTTCCTCGGAGGGCGGCGGTGGGGCTGGCCAGTATCTTGAAGTGAAGGTGTTCCATCAGTTCTGTGGACTCGTCAGGGAGTGTGCTCAGGCGGAGGCTGGATTTGTGGACGATGGCGATTCCTCCTCCTGGGTGGATGGGGCGGTCCTTCATGGAGATCTTGTATCCTTGGGGGATGGCGATGGCGATGTCCGGTCCTGAGGTGGTGTTGGTCCAGGTTTCGGTGAAGAATGCTACGTCTGGGGTTGTGCTGTCGAGGAGGCCCCAGATTTCTGTGGCGTGTTTGTGGAGGGATCGGACGTTGAGGAGGATGCATTGTAGGGTCTTAGGTTCGGTTGTGTTCTTGTGGGCGGGTTGTGCTGGATCCGTGTTCTTGGCGATGCTGCAGGTGTGCCGGCAGCGGTGACAGCTGAAGGGTCCATGGGTGTCGGCTGGTGATGCTAGCTTGCAGTTGTTGTTGCAGCCTGGGTTGAGTGCGTGGAGTGCTGCTGGGTCGTAGCGTTGGCGGGGCGGAGGTCCAGGGTTCCTGGTGCTGGTCGCGGACGGGTCGCAGACGGGCGCAGACGTGCTTGCCTTTGACGCGCCTTCGGTGCACCAGCGGCGCGCCCGCAGCCCGCGTCCGCTGCGCGGCCGCGCAGTGGCCGCCATTAAGTAGGGGTCGGGGAGGGCTGGACAGCTGGGAGGCGGGAGCGGGGAGGGGAGCTGGATTGGGCCGGTCGTGCTGGGGGGGGGAGGGGCCGCGGGGCAGCAGCGGCGGGGAAAGGTAAAGGGAGGAAAGAAGGGATAAAGAAAAAAGGGAAAATAAGCAGAAATAAGGCACAAAAGAGCAGAGATGCAGAAAAGAGCAGAAAGGAGAAAGATAGAAAGGGTAAAAAAACGAGTGAAAACGTGTGAAGGAGCAGAGGGAGAGAAAGGGAAAATGGGCAAAAATAAGGCACAGAAGAGCAGAGGTGCAGGAAGGTGAAAGATAGAAAGGGAAAAAAACGAGTGAAAACGAGTGAAGGAGCAGAGGGAGAGAAAGGGAAATGGGCAGAAATAAGGCGCAAAAGAGCAGAGGTGCAGAAAGGTGAAAGATAAAAAGGGGAGAAAAAGGAGCGAAGGAGCAGAAAGCAAGAAAGGAGACAGAGGTCCACTGGACCACCAGGGATGAGGCGCAGGGAAACCTGCGGGTGGAGGAGGGCCTCGATCACCAACACTCAAGAGTGCAGGGGCAGGGGCACCTCACTTAATGGTGGAGCTGCGAGGGTGGGAGAGCAATTTCACTGACAATGAGTCAGTGGTCTTGCTCGCCTGTCCCCGCAGTGGCTGCCATTAAGTAGGGGTCGGGGAGGGCTGGACAGCTGGGAGGCGGGAGCGGGGAGGGGAGCTGGATTGGGCCGGTCGTGCTGGGGGGGGGAGGGGCCGCGGGGGCAGCAGCGGCGGGGAAAGGTAAAGGGAGGAAAGAAGGGATAAAGAAAAAAGGGAAAATAAGCAGAAATAAGGCACAAAAGAGCAGAGATGCAGAAAAGAGCAGAAAGGAGAAAGATAGAAAGGGTAAAAAAACGAGTGAAAACGTGTGAAGGAGCAGAGGGAGAGAAAGGGAAAATGGGCAAAAATAAGGCACAGAAGAGCAGAGGTGCAGGAAGGTGAAAGATAGAAAGGGAAAAAAACGAGTAAAGGAGCAGAGGGAGAGAAAGGGAAATGGGCAGAAATAAGGCGCAAAAGAGCAGAGGTGCAGAAAGGTGAAAGATAGAAAGGGGAGAAAAAGGAGCGAAGGAGCAGAAAGAAAGAAAGGAGACAGATGTCCACTGGACCACCAGGGATGAGGCGCAGGGAAACCTGCGGGTGGAGGAGGGCCTCGATCACCAACACTCAAGAGTGCAGGGGCAGGGGCACCTCACTTAATGGTGGAGCTGCGAGGGTGGGAGAGCAATTTCACTGACAATGAGTCAGTGGTCAGTGACATCATTGTACACAAACATTGAACATCATATTGGCATAAATGCATGCAAATATTACTTGGGGAAAAGAAACATACGATACAGAGAACATAATGAAATGTTGAATCAAATGATCCATCTGTGTCTATATAATAACAATTTTCTGTTCAACAAAAAAATATACCAACAGACACGTGGATGTGCCATGGGCTTTTCCTTTTCACCCAATTATGCCAATCTCACAATGGGGTGGTATGAACAAAATGAAGCCTGGAAAACGGAACATTATGCATGGAAAAAGAAGACGATCCTTTGGCTGAGGTTCATAGATGATCTCTTCATAATCTGGGACAGAGAACAAACGGACTTTGAACAATACTTTGAAAGGTTGAACAACACCCCCACAAATCTTAAGTTCACCTACGAAATAAGCAGTGAAAGAGTAGTATTCCTGGATACAGAGATTTACATCGAAAATAATCACCTAGAAACTACATTACATCGGAAGAAAACTGCTACCAACTCCATCTTACATGGACAAAGTTTTCACAAAGAAAAACTGAAGCGAAACATCCCATACGGGGAATTTCTTCGTCTAAAAAGAAATTGCTCAAAACAATCTGAGTTCCAAAGACATAGCATACAGGCCTCAAACAGATTCATCAAAAGAAAATATCGACCCATAACTGTGGCAAAATGTCTCAAAAGAGTGATTGAAAAAGAAAGAAATCAAATTCTACATGGAACAAAAACAACAAAAACAGAAGAGAAAATCAGACTAATCACATCCTACAGTGCAGAAAGAGGCCTAGTAACAAAGGCAATCAAAAAACATTGGGGTATTTTACGTTCAGATCAGACTTTGGCCAAAATCATCGGAGAGCATCCAAATGTCACCTATCGACGAGCAAAAAACGTGGGCGATCAATTGGTCCACAGCCACTTCAAAAACATCCCAAACATCACTTGGTTACACCGCCAAGGATTCTGGCCCTGCAAACAATGCAAGGTCTGCAGAATAGCTTCACCGACTAAAGAAATCGAAATGTTTGGAGGAAAAAAATGGAAGATTAAACATTTCACGTGCAAAAGCACATTTGTCGTATACATGGTAACATGTCCATGTGCAAAAAGCTACATTGGAAGCACAATCTTTGAGGCCAAAAAACGAATACTGGAACATACGCGAGCAGTTACCCATGGAGATCAATCCAACGCCATTGCCAAACACATGAGTCAACATCACGACAACAACTGGGAAACCCTCAGATACTGCGCAATTGACCAACAGGCAGATTCAGAAAGAGGTGGAAACCGGAGGAAAGCATTAAGGCAAAAAGAATCTAAACACATCATTGCCTTCAGAACTCTAGAACCAAGAGGACTCAACCAAACGGAAGAACTGCACGTACATTTGTGAAAAGACTAATTGTAGAAATCCAGAAAACCCGATTACAAGCTGCACAACAAGAACCGTCCCCTAACTACAAAGAACATACTCACTAGAGAGATTATAAAAAATGTAACAACCAGAATGGCAAAGTGAAACAATGGTCACCAAAGACTTTGAAATCATACATTGCCATCATTGTACGAACTAATCTACCGCAATTCCTTAAGCTAACAACTCGAAATGTTTATTTCCTTTTAAAAATTGCACCTTAACACTGATCACATGTAAAAACCACGTTTTCCACAATGCATTAGCATTTTACCTGTTTTTTCACTGTGCACTAAACATAAAAGATGGCTCGTGTTAAGAGCTCAACACCCGTGACCAAGCCTTCTACTGAAGGCGAAACGCGTTGGGTTTTTGACGAGAAAGCGAAAATAAAGCTGTTGGTCTAGAAACTACTCTGCCTGAGTGAGTGCCTCCTTACTAACCGGTGCTGATCCGGTTAACTGCATGCAGAGAGAGATATATATATATATATATATATATATATATATATATATATATATATATATATATATATATATATATATATATATACATATACATATACATATACATATACATATACATATACATATACATATACATAACCATAACCTACTGGCGGTCGCCAGTAGGTATATATAGTTAGGATTTTTTCTCTATGGGATTTTTGAAAATTCTATGTCTAATAACTTTGCCGTTTGTGGACGGAATTGGCTGCAATTTTCAGGAAAATGGCACATTTTGTTTCTGAGCAGCCTTTGAAAATTTGGGGGGGGTTCGTCAAGGGGGGGCCGAGAAAAAAGGGGGGTCCCAAAACGCGTTTTTCCCATGTTAATTTCCATAGGGCGGTTGGCCTCACTTTTAGCCCGAACGGCTGAATGGATTTGCACGAAACTTGGCAAAATTGTAGGGACTGGTAGCCCGATGTGCCTTTTGTAGGTCTCAATATATGTGCTCCAGTGGATTTTGAGAAATTAACGTTTAAAAAAAGATATATATCTGTAAGCGCGGACCGGGCAGCGGCCTAGGACGCGTACTTTTCGCGCAACGGAGCTTTGTGAAGCGAAGCTGATTGGTTCTCCGGCGTCTGTCAACATTCCAAACAGTCCGTAGTGGCCGCAAACAGTCCGTAGTGGCCGCCATCTTGTCTCTCGGTAGGATCGAGAGACAAGAGGAGGCCAAAGCGAAGGGGCAAATGACCATAAGGGGGAATAGTAGATCCTCGCTGACCCCCTAGGTTTGATGTGGAGGTTTTAAAAGGGCCCCGCGGGGCAAAAAAAAAAAATTATAATAATAATCTTACGGCTGAATGGATTTGCACGAAACTTGGCAAAATTGTAGGGACTGGTAGCCCGATGTGCCTTTGCTAGGTCTCAATATATGTGCTTCAGTGGATTTTGAGAAATTAACGTTCAAAAAAAGATATATATCTGTAACAGCGCACCGCTTCGCGTACTTTTCGCGTTACGGAGCTTTGCGAAGCGAAGCTGATTGGCTCTCCGGTGTCTGTAAACATTCCAAACAGTCCGTAGCGGCCGCCATCTTGTCTCTCGGTAGGATCGAGAGACAAGAGGAGGCCAAAGCGAAGGGGCAAATGACCATAAGGGGGCATAGTAGATCCTCGCTGATCCCCTAGGTTTGATGTGGAGGTTTTAAAAGGGCCCCGCGGGGCAAAAAAAATAAATAATAATAATAATCGAACGGCTGAATGGATTTGCACGAAACTTGGTAAAATATTAGGGACTGGTAGCCCGATGTGCCTTTGCTAGGTCTCAATATATGTGCTTCAGTGCATTTTGAGAAATTAACGTTCAAAAACAAGATATATATCTGTAACAGCGCTCCGCTTCGCGGAGATAAAATTATATCTGTATTACCTAGCTGTTGCTAACACCAGTTAGCGACGGCTAGTAGGAGATAGCGACCATCTTGGGCCCCACTTTGCATGTGAGTGATATTTATCACTAATGACATGCAAAGTGGGCATGCCAAGATGTTAGCGACTGGAAACAGTCGCTAACATCGCTATCTCCTATTATCAACTTTTGGAAATATTCGAGATAAGCGCGAATATCTCCAAAAAGTAACAGCTGCCCTGAGCAGTTCTTAGCCATGTTATCCTATGGGAGGTGGATAACATGGCTAAGAGGATTAGCTCGGTAATGCATGAATATCGCTGAGTTTTCAGCGATATTAATGCATTGCGGTCGGTTTTTATCGTATTTGCGATAAACTTTGATAATAGCAAGGTTTATCTGCGATAATTTCTGACGGTAAAAAAATCTTTGCAATGCATCGTTAGGGATAAATATCGCTTAACTTTGGTAATATGCCCCAACGTCTGTTAACGTTCGATTCGAAGGAAATCAGGAAGTGTTGAAAAACATTGTCTGCGCCATCTTGTCTTTTTTCAAATGCCACACTTTTGTCGTGCACGGCAGCCATTTTAGATGCCTTGACCAGACCCACTCTGTGCACGCTGTCGATCCTTAGCATGGCTCCCCACCCTCGCAAGCATCTCCCCCAGGCAGTGGTCACCCCCGCTCTCTGTCTTATGCATGGGTAATAAACCTCCCCCCATCTGCGCTGCTCTTTCCTGAGAATCACACCCTGTGCCCGCCCGACACCTCCCTTTCGCCCTATTCACTACTGCACCCTCTGACACTCCTTTTCCTCTGTGTCCGATTGTCCAGGCTGGTCCTAGGGTATCAGCTAGCCCTGCAGATGTAGTTTATGGCCACAGCTGTAAAGATTCACCCCTCTTCAAAGGAGTTATAGTAGATCAAGGCCCACACTCGATGAGATCCGTCACAGCAGAAGCGTTGCTATTATCTGAAAACCATCCTGTATTGTGATTGGGGAGGGGACCGAGCGTGAAGCGGAAGATTCCAGGGATGACTCTTTGTACATCAAAGTTTTTACAATTATGTGTCACATTAAAAATATATAGCACTCCGACAAAGTAGTAAGATTATAAAACTTTAATAATTTATAAATATATACAAGAAAACAAAAATAGTAATAACATATAAACATTTTTAGGGAAAAACAACGAAGTAGCGGTCGGCTGTGCGAATAGTCCCAACGCAGCACAACGTCCAGATTTCCGGCGTGGGGCGGGTCATCAGTAGCAAACTGTTGTGCGAATAGTTCCAAGGCAGCAGAACGCGCTGAAATCTAGATGACACGAAAGTGATGTCTAGTAAGTTGCCACCCAGCAAATAACGGCGTGGGGCGTCGCGGGGGGTGGGTCTTCAGTAGCAAACTGTTGTGCGAATAGTTCCAAGGCAGCAGAACGATGGCACCAAGGTGATGTCCAGTAAGTTGCCGCACTGGTTTTGGTATCCTACAATGCTGCTCCGAATAACGGCGTGGGGCGCCCCGGGGGAGGCGGCGTGAACGGGCCTCTCCAGGTGGAGTGTCATCTGTTGTAGTGGGGCGCCCCTTTACCGTTTCAGTTGCCATTCCGTCCGTTTTTGGTCCACTGTGTCAAAAGCCGCAATTCAGCTGAGTTGCGCCCACTCTTGCGGTGCAGCGATAGGCGGCTGTCACAGGACTCTCAAAATGGCGGCAGGCTCTTTCCTTTTTGGGCCTGGTCCACTGAAATGGCCCTGGGACACCTTGGAAATCGGACGCTTGTCTGCTAGGTCTTGGACCCCATTCTCGAAAGCGTCCCCTCCGCCTTGAGAATTCATCAAAAGTTTTGGGGGCCCCGACTCCTGCAGGCTTCTGGTGGGGAGCGGCTGCCATGATTGCTCGCGGAATGACTACGACGGAGCTACGAGATGGTGGTGCTCTCATGCTGACGCCAGCTTCAGTCTGAAACATCCAGAAACAAGGTGGGGCTTTCATCGTTTGGAAAAAAAAAAAGTTTTCATCCAATGAAAAGTGTTGTTTTTAGGTCATATGATCAAGCCTTCCATCATTAGGAAACCAAAAGTAAAATGAACCAATGAAAAGTTTTATAAACAAGTCACATGACCTGTTATGCGGCATAGGGTATAAAATGCGGAGAAAATACGTTGGCACGTGAGGCGGCGTCTGTAGCGGACCGATGTGCGAATAGGCCGAAGGCAACACAGCGCGCCAAGATCCGGATGGCACCGAGGTGGTGTCCAGCAAGTTGCAGCACTGGTGTGGCCATCCTACAATGTTGAAAGTCGGCGTGGGGCGCCCCGTTGGCCTGTGAGTTTGCGTCAGTAGCGGACCGATGTGCGAATAGGCCGAAGGCAGCACAACGCGCCAAGATCCGGATGGCACCGAGGTGGTGTCTAGTAAGTTGCCGCACTGGTGTGGCCATCCTACAATGCTGAAAGTCGGCGTGGGGCGCCCTGTTGGCCTGTGAGATGGTGTCAGTAGCGGACTGATGTGCGAATGGGGCCAAAGGCAGCGCAACAATATTTTCTGACTGACACCACAAGGCGCTGAGATGCCAAGATCCGGATGGCACCGAGGTGATGTCTAAGTTGCGGACTGATGTGCGAATGGGGCCAAAGGTAGCGTAACAATATTTTCTGTATGGAAGATACCACTAGGCGTTGAGATGCCAAGATTCGGATGGCACCGAGGTGATGTCTAGCAAGTTGCTGCACTGGTGTGGTCATCCTACAATGCTGAAACTCGGCGTGGGTCGCCCCATTAGCCTGTGAGATGGCGTCAGTAGCGGACCGATGTGCGAATAGGCCGAAGGCAGCACAACGCGCCAAGATCCGGATGTCACAGTGGTGGTTTCATAGTTGAGAGGCACTTCATCTGCAGTGGGGCGCCGAGATCCGGATGGCACCGAGGTGATGTCTAGCAAGTTGCTGTACTGGTGTGGTCATCCTACAATGCTGAAAGTCGGCGTGGGGCGCCCCATTAGCCTGTGAGATGGCGTCAGTAGCGGACTGATGTGCGAATGGGGCCAAAGGCAGCACAACGCGCCAAGATCCGGATGGCACCGAGGTGGTGTCCAGCAACTTGCCGCACTGGTGTGGCCATCCTACAATGCTGCGCCGAAAGTCGGCGTGGGGCGCCCCGTTGGCCTGTGAGTTCGCGTCAGTCAGTGGGGGCTGTTTGAGGATCTGACTGCATTGGAAAGCAATGTGATGCTGTGCGTCGCCCCCAAGATGGAGGTTCCTCGGCTGCAGTGGGGCGCCCCTTGGTGTTTCACTCGCTATGCAGCTGAGTTGCGTGCGCACTTGTGGCGAATAGGCCGAAGGCAGCACAACGCGCCGAGATCTGGATGGCACCGAGGTGGTGTCCAGCAATTTGCCGCACTGGTGTGGCCATCCTACAATGCTGCGCCGAAAGTCGGCGTGGGGTGCCCCGTTGGCCTGTGAGGTGGCGTCAGTAGCGGACCGATGTGTGAATAGGCCGGAACCAGCACAAGGCGCCAAGATCCGGATGGCACCGAGGTGGTGTCATAGTTGAGAGTTCTGAGCAGCGCTTGTAACACTGTCTGAAGCTTATTTGCACCTGCTGCAGCTTCACTATTGCCCTGGTGTGGCCTAAGATCGCCCATGACATAGGCGGCCACCTCCCGGGGTCCGGCGGAACTTTTTTCCTTTTCCTTTGTGCATCTTGTCCCACAATCCGTTTGACCTGAAGACACGACCAGGTCCCTGAATGTGTGCAGGGGGACGCTATTGATTGAATCAAAATGGCGGCTTCACACAAAGCTGACTCAAGCGTTGCTGCTGATGCTATACAGAGAAAAACTGGTTTTCAGTTTGTACATTCTTCAGGATTTTTCCATCCAAGGCTGGTTGAGAGTTTGTATAACAATGGCTTCAGATTTTCAACATACTACTCTTCAACATTCTTCCTAAATGTAACAATGTGAGACTCACTAGGAGAACGGTGTAGTGAGGGCCACAAACGGCTGTTTGTCTTTCCTTTCAAAATGCTGCCAACAATATTTTCGGAATGGAAGACAACACAAGGCGCTGAGATTCGGTTGGCACCGAGGTGGTGTCCAGCAAGTTGCCGCACTGGTGTGGCCATCCTACAATGCTGCGCCGAAAGTCGGCGTGGGGTGCCCGAAGGGGGGGGGGGAGGCGGCGCAAACGAGCCTCTCCCGCTTCTCCATGTGGAGGCAGTTCATCTGCAGTGGGGCGCCGAGATCCGGATGGCACTGAGGTGGTGTCTAGCAAGTTGCCGCACTGGTGTGGCCATCCTACAATGCTGCGCCGAAAGACGGCGTGGGGTGCCCGAAGGAAGTGTCCTTATCCAGGGCATTATCGCTGTATCATGTCCTCCACTAAAATGGCCCTGGGACACCTTAGAACTCGGACGCTCGATTTTTTTTTCCTTTCCTGTACATGCAAAAAAAGGTAAATGCCCGGTACGTTACACGCTTCATCTGCCACGATGAACTCTCCAGAGGAACCGAAAAAAAATATAGTTGTGGTAACTATACCATGCATCGTCATATGGAGAGGTGGCACCAATTAATTATAGTGCTGCATAAAAGAGAGATTTGGAGGAGAACCCCTGACCTGCTAGTACATTCATCAAAGAAGTGGCACTGAGAGCTTCAGAGGCAAGGGAAACGGTCCCAAATATTTAGAAGAACTTTGGAAAGATTAAAATGACATGTTTAGATTGTGGCAAATTAATTTCATGTGGACAGATGAGTGTTACTCTAATAAATACAGCATATGAACATCATCATAGTCGATGGTTGGTAGAGACATTTTGACTATATCCTGGACCTGCCCGTCCTCGCCCAAAATGGCGCCGGAATAAATGGGACTCGTAACTCCTTGTTGTGTACTGGTTGCAGAACCTTGAAATCACGAGATACGTATGCAGTTTTGAAGCACATGGCGGGCGGGGACGAGAATTGATTGAATATTTCGACATCCCTATTGATATTAAGTTCTGATGTGTTATTGATTACTGTACTGTTGAAAGTTCGAATTAACGTCACCCATGGTACTTGCCCGCAAATGTATATCTAGATAATTTTATTGTAACTGGCCCTGTCGTATTTTAATTATAAAATGTACGTCCACCGATTCCGTAACTGTTAGACACCTTAGTTCTTGCAACCTAATGGCCCGCCCGTTACGTTCCTCTACAGTGTAAATGTCTACTCATCACATACGATTACAGTTTGCTCCGTGGCCGGCCCACGTGGTTATAGGCTCGTATTTGTATAATGAAATTTTCACAATAAAGGTTTTTAAAAGAAAACATGGTAGTAGTATATACATTGGTAAAGTTTGTAATAATAGTCACTGTTTTAGAATCATTAAAAGGCAAGTGAAATAAAGCAGACCAATTACATGAAGGGTAAAAGGTATAATACGAAGGAACGCAGTAAAGATAAATGGTCAAGGGCTGTTGTGTTTTCTATTCCTGCAACATAAAGTGATCGATAAGAATCTCATATTCAGGCGTATCGGCGACTAAGACAGCAGGTCGACCCTCTTTTGCTCAACGGCTCCATCATGGGACGAAGAAACGCTCTTTTTCTCGAAAAAAGAATATATTTTACTTGCAGGACAGTTGTAAAATTTCCGGGAAAGTACATTAGCCTGGAACATTATAACATATATTTAAGAAAAAATAATGTTCGGAAGTAATGAAAAGCGTAATTTTTAGGTCATATGACCAAGCCTTTCATCATTACAATAAGAAAAGTAAAATGAACCAATGAAAAGTTTTATTAACAAGTCACATGACTTGTTATGCTTACGTTACGCGCTGCGCGCCCCGGATGACTTCCGGATGCGCTAACGCGGCGCGTCATATGACGCATTACGCGACAACGCAGGTCCAGAATATAGTCAAAATGTCTCCACCAACCAGCGGTCGGAACACAACCCCTTTCAGCAGGCTAAATAGTTCTGTTAAATGAGAACAGAAGGGACAGGCAACAAGAACCATCAGTGAAAGAGGGGAGGGCTAGTTCTTCTCTACCGGGTTACATTGGGGCGCTACCGGAACTGATCGAATTGGTAGTCTACAGTGTTTCTGGATGTTTCAGACTGAAGCTGGGGTTAGCATGAGAGCAGCATCATTTCGTAGCTCCGTCGTGGCCATTCCGCAACCAATCATGGCAGCCGCTCTTTATCGTTATTTTGGGCGGGGTGGGTGGCGGAGCCGAGCTGTTTTGCAGCCATCATTGTGTGGAGTTCAGTTCATCTCACTAGTTTTGTATTTGTCATGAGGGGTTGTTCCTAATGTTTCTATTTTAGCGAGGTCAAAAAGAGATCCCATTAGTGGCCTACTGATTTTGCTCGATTCCTTTTCTTTTTTTTTACACGATTTTTCGTTATCTGCAAAGACTAAACAGAGTATTGCGACTCTGTGTTTGTTTGTAAATAGAGAATGAACCAAAGAGAACTAATTCTAAAACAGTAAATACTTGGATAACAATCAATCAAATGGAGAGAGAAGCAGGCACGACGGATTACAACGGGGGCAAAGGCCTGCGTTAACTACCTTTCACTATCTGCAAAGAGAGAGTACTCCTAATAGAAATGAGGGGGGGGGCACCATTCAAAGCAGATCAGTGTGCATAAACACGAAAATGTTTTCACTTACCACGTACTTGACATTCGACAGCTTATGATATTTGCTATTAAAAAACCATTGAAATTCACTGAAAAAACCATAGGTTATAGACCATATATAGTTAGGAATTAGCATTTACAAAACCTTGAAAATTCACTGAAAAAACCATAGGTTATAGACCATATATAGTTAGGAATTAGCATTTAAAAAACCTTATTTTACTCACACAAAACCATTGAAATTCCATATATAGTTAGTTGCACTAACTATATATTGCGCACCCGCAATCCACTGCTGATCATGTCACATATTACATCATTCATGACATGGTCAGTGACATCACTGATGACATCACTGATGACATCTCAAATGACATCACTGATGACATCTCACTTGACATCAATGATCACATCACTGATGATATCATTCATGTGATAATACAATGCATCTCCTCACACTCTAATATAACCTCCGTTACACCCAGTGTTAAATACAGAGTATAATTTTTGAAACCATTGACACACCAATACTAGTTACTACATACGCACTCACTGATTCCTATGTCTACACACACATTCACTCATACAATCATTCATACATACAATCACTCATCTTGACAACACTATCATATGCACTCATACACCTATACAGACACTCACACTCTGCCACTCATCCATGGAGTTACTCACACACCTAGTCAGTCCTGAAAAGAATCAATCACACTTCCATTTTCTCATCTATACAGTTAAACACAGAACACCTTACATTTTTTAAACATATACTAACACATACTTACTCTCTTATAGAATCACTGATACAAGTACACATTGATCTGCACAGAGTCACACACCTCCCAGCCAGCCATACACACACTCAGTCTCCCATACAAATACTTGTGCAACCAATCAATAACCCATATAGCTACTTATATAGCTACTGATCAACACATGAAGCAGCTTGCACAACAACAGACATACTGATGCACACTTTCAGACAGTTTAGTCACTAACCCGTGCATTCAGTAAGACGCATTTAATCACTCACTCATACAGTCAATCACGCACCTACTAAAACCTTCATTCAGACACTTATACATCCACTCATTCTTCAATATGTAAAACATATTTAAACTTTACAGAAACACATAATCACTGGATGTTGTCATCAGTGATGTCATCAGTGATGTCACTGACCATGTCATGAATGATGTAATATGTGACATGATCAGCAGTGGATTGCGGGTGCGCAATATATAGTTAGTGCAACTAACTATATATGGAATTTCAATGGTTTTGTGTGAGTAAAATAAGGTTTTTTAAATGCTAATTCCTAACTATATATGGTCTATAACCTATGGTTTTTTCAGTGAATTTTCAAGGTTTTGTAAATGCTAATTCCTAACTATATATGGTCTATAACCTATGGTTTTTTCAGTGATATATATATATATATATATATATATATATATATATATATATATATATATATATATATTTTCACGAAATGAAGACCAGCACTCCTGCACTTTGGAATTAAGGTTTTATTTAGACACTGTGCAAGCCTACGCGTTTCGAACCAGATGGTTCCTTTTCACGGCAGTGTTAACAGTTGTCCTACTTCACTTGCAATTATATAGCTTATAATGCTTATCCTGGTGCATTATGGGACATGCAGTTTGGCATTCATTATGCATTATTATTTACATTTTTTTACATTTTTTGCGTTTTTATGCGTTTTAATTGTGGGCTAAGTGCCCTACATTCAACCTTTTAGCACGAGGACAGAGTGTCTTGGCAGTGTGGTGGACTGCACATATGATTGAATTGTCCTTCTTTTTGAAGCCATGAGGTCATCCATCCGGCTGTGCAGTCATGCCCTGGGCACTCAGCCCGAGTAAATAGGACATGACTGCACAGCCGGATGGATGACCTCATGGCTTCAAAAAGAAGGACAATTCAATCATATGTGCAGTCCACCACACTGCCAAGACACTCTGTCCTCGTGCTAAAAGGTTGAATGTAGGGCACTTAGCCCACAATTAAAACGCATAAAAACGCAAAAAATGTAAAAAATGTAAAAAAATGTAAATAATAATGCATAATGAATGCCAAACTGCATGTCCCATAATGCACCAGGATAAGCATTATAAGCTATATAATTGCAAGTGAAGTAGGACAACTGTTAACACTGCCGTGAAAAGGAACCATCTGGTTCGAAACGCGTAGGCTTGCACAGTGTCTAAATAAAACCTTAATTCCAAAGTGCAGGAGTGCTGGTCTTCATTTCGTGAAAAATTATTCACGGGATCCGGTCCTGGTCCCGAACCAAGCACCAACTTGCCAAGCTGTTCCCTCTGCGACAGGATCGCTCGTGAAAAAAAAAATAATAATAAATAAAATATATATATATATATATATATATATATATATATGTATGTGTATATATATATATATATATATATATATATATATATATATATATATATATATATATATACACATACACATACACATACACATACACACACATCTCCTGTAAACCCACCAAGGACCAGACGCAGACACCATCTAGTCTCCACATGAATTTATTCAGCACAGCAATGCAATCCACCATTCCGCGTTTCAGTCCCCCAGTGACCTTGATCACATATGCGCAGCGCCATCATATTTACTCTCATATAGCGTCCATGTGATCTAATACAACAACAAAAGACCGAATTTCATAGTCTTTCCTATTTTGCATTATATTAATTTCTTCATAATACTATTCAATGGAAAATAAAATTTCCAAATTAAAAAATGAACGCTCTTATATGGTTAAAGCATGCCTCGCATAACATCAAATCTATACTCCGTGACGGCATCAATGCATAATAATGTCATGACATGGAGTCTACAAAGACTGTGAATCCATATTTAACTTCTTTCTGAAAGTTGTTACAATTCTGCCTCATTGCTAGCATAATTTGTCCATATCATGGAATAGGATTAATATGGCGTTAACAATTCCGTCACCAGATTAGGCTCATAAAATAATACATGCTCCCATATGAGCCGTCGATAATGCCTGGCATTCACTGCGCTTTTTCATAGATATATGCTCATTGTCCACTTAGCCCAATTGGCTCACAGTGGCCTAATCCTTTATTATTATAGCACAGAAAAAACAACCTGAGATCATGCGGAGTGCTCATTACCCAAAACGTACATAATAAATCATCCCATCTTCTTTTGTTTAATTTTATCTTAAGGAATAATCAAAACCACCTATGCTGCCGCCATCATAAAGTTCATGTAATATTCCGCCTATCAATAAAGAAATCTCAAAGTCACTCATTTCCTGACTTTTCAATTTGATTGTGGACATTATAGAATTTTAGCTAGCTCAAGGATATATTCATACTATAACCCTTATTACAAAAATTAATACAACATCTCTTCGGTATTCAAACCGTTAGGAAATTTAGTGTCCATATTGACAGCATACCTACTTCCCAACTGTTGTAGTAATCGTTCAGTATTGCCACCCTTAAGCAGTCTTGGGACTGCATCAGTTACAAAATAGGTTAAACATCCAGGATAATTTTTAGGAGGATGTTATATATATATATATATATTATTTCCCTGGTGTCCAGTGGGCTTTCTGCTACAGGGGGTGGTGGGGGAGGGGGGGGGGCAGACTGGGGCTAAGCAAACCCCCCTCAGGGGGGGTAGAAAGACTGCCAGCAATTTTTTGGGGTGGGGGCATGCCCAGGGTGGTCAGCCCCCATCCCTATATTTGTTATTAATATTTATCCCTAGTAGGTAATTACCTCCTTCTATCCCCTGGGGTGCAGAAAGATTGAAATGTTTAAGGAGGTGGAAGGCACAAGCGCTTGCCCAAGGGGCTGCTCCCCCCAAAATCCCTGATGTCTAATGGGTTGATCCCTGCTTGGAGATCACTCTCTTATGGTGATGCCTAAGAAGGATCCACTGGACAGGGACATTATTGGAAAGGGGAGTTTCTCCCCTTTCCAACAATACCTCTCCCAAGAGAAACAGTGTTCAGGGGCTGAGATATGCCCCTGAGCACTGATGCAGAAAAGTAATACAATCCCATTGGCTCGTTTTACTTTCACTTTACTGTAATTACATCAGCGCACGATATGCGCTCATCATCACAACAGTAAAAAAAAGTCTCAGGCTCTCCTCAACCAGCCCGAGGTTAAAATAGGATAAAGAAACCCCTCGGGTACAAAGCACATGAAGAGGCCTTTGTATGCTTAGTAAGTATTCACCAGTGGCTGACAGATGCACTGGAGAAGTAGTGCGGCCGACTGCCTCACTTAACAGGATACATTTTCAAACATTTGAAAAGTAACACATTTTAATCTTAAGATTTTGAGGCTTGTGTATTGAAACAATTTAAAGAGTAAAGTTTCTGATACTGAAATATGCTGATACATTACCTAATGTAATTAGGTTCACCCACTTCTGCCGTTAGAGTTGTGTCTTCTCAAAAGTAATTAAACCACATTGTTAAATTCCTGTCCGGGGTCATTATATTTGTGTTCTTGATCAGAAGTAGAAGTGCTATCAGTTGACACATTGTACTATTTTAGAATGTCCTTGTGTACCTTTAAAAGTTAATTTGGTATTTTAAATAGTATGCCTTGTTCTCACTAAGGTTGCTGCCTTTGTGTAAACAAAATACTAACCATCTATTAATATAGATGACCACTGTCCTCCGTTCCATTCTAATGAAGTTTCTCTTGGATGGATTCCTGCACTTATGTCTTACATCAAATGTATACTAAGACGGTCTACCCAGTGCCAGCCGCTTTTGTTCCTGACTGCACTCGTGAGCAATGTGAAGGACGTCAGTCTGCAAGGAAGCAGGGGTCTGTAAGATGCAAGGGCATGACCTTGCTGAGGCAGTGAATAGGAACAGCCCAGCTGTGCAGCTGGCTTGTCATCACTTGCAGTCCCGGCATAAGTTTCATGGCTCGCCTTCAGTCTTTCACACGGAGTCAGACACTATGTACAGCTGGCCTGATATCTGAAAATACTAAATAATATTCACAGAGGAAGGCTTTATCACCAATGTTGCCAGGCGGTACAAGTGAAAGTTTTTTTGCGTGGCAGCCCTACCAACAACACCACATCAGACAGCCTGAATGTGAGTATGTAGGGTGCGAAAATAATACTGGGAAATTCATGGAGATGCATACATCTAATACCGAGCCTTCCATCAAAGAGTGTGTGTATGTGTGACTAGGCTGTATTCCACAAATCATCCACCATCTTTGCTCCCCCAAATTCTGGTAGGCAGCTTGAAATCTGTAGGATTTTAGTGTTATGAGAGTATAGTAAAAAACTGTTTTTTTCCTACTCTTCTTTAAATAGATTTTTCTTGCGATTTGCCAAAAGTTGACAATTAATTGGCTTTGAGGTCAGTTTAGGCAGCAAATAATTCTAGTTGTCCCCAACTTCGACAGACTAACGCTAACTGGCTCATGGCGAGTTTCAGACTTTACCTCCTTCAGCACTTCGCCTCATTCTACATTAAGGCTGTATGCTCTACTGAACAAAAGCAGCAACATTTCTGATTTCGTGTAGGCAGCGTGGACCAGGAACATGTCTCATCAAAAGCAAACCGGACCCATGGCAGACAAAGATTGGTCCTGGTTTCCTGTAGACCTGCAGGTCTGGCATACGTTTATGCTTGTAACAAATGACCGAGTTTGCCAGTTAGTGGGGAAAAACCTCTTTGATCCCTTGATAATTGCAACACTGGTGTGGTTGTGCCAAACAACAGATTTTCATTCAAGTGAGCATGATCTAGCATCCCAGTCCATTTTCCAGCTGCCAAATTATTTTAGCCTTTCAAGACTCACAGATACCCTTTACTCTGAAGTCTCTGGTCAGCAGCTACTTTGCC
This sequence comes from Lissotriton helveticus, assembly GCF_964261635.1. Classification (NCBI taxonomy): domain Eukaryota; kingdom Metazoa; phylum Chordata; class Amphibia; order Caudata; family Salamandridae; genus Lissotriton; species Lissotriton helveticus. Next base: position 394,692,869 of record NC_136070.1, on the reverse strand, counting down.
TGTCTCATCTTCCCAGTTCAAATGGAGATGCTTAAAGGATAAGTCAAATGAGCCCCAAAACATTAAATAAAGGCCAACAAGTCCCAATTACTTCCGTTGGACTCAGGCTACTGATGCTTCCCCTTCACCTAGCTTTTGTGCCATTACCTAGGAAGGTTTTCCCTCATCTACTATGCCTTGATGCAGATAACCAGCCACTGTGTGTTCACGGTGGGAACAACTGCTGTAGAACTCATTTAACTTCCACATCACAGTCATCTCTTCCCTAGTCTGTGTCCACAGAAGTTCTGGAGGATGTGGAACAGCTCCTCATCCTAACGGTCGTAGAGCTAGTTCCGCCCTTTGGGAGGATGCGGGTCTACTACTTGTATTGCATCTTAAGAAAGAAGTAAGTAGGATGTGCTTTGCCTAATTCTAGACTTGCATAATGTAAGCATTTCTTTCTTCATGAGTAGCTGAAGCTCACATTTTAGAATATATGCCGTGTAGAGGCGAATAATGCATATTTCCAAATTTCCGTTTAAAAGAATTGCTGCAGGTTTGTGTAATCCCAAATGGGAGAGCATTACCATCATAAGATGCTGGCAATACTGAGAGTATTCATACATATTGGCCTTTGTACCAGCGTTTATGGTTGCAGATGGCCAATGTTACATTTACCTGTACAGCTGCCCGTTTGAGGGCTTCCTATAAGGAACTGGCTTCATCTAGCATGGCTCTATATTTCAGGACCCTCTTTGATGTAGTGTTTATGGTGATTCGCACCAAATCCTTTCAGATTCCAGAGTTTCCAGTTTATACAGACTATTTGGAAAATTAATCTGATAAGAGCTTTTTTCCCACCAGAAAAGATTTCATGTGATAGATAACATACATCCTAGCCGGGAGCACAGTTCTCAATGAATGCCCAGTGGTCGGAGATAGCCCTATAATGCTGAATCTTGTCCAAGGGTGGCACATCGACCATTGTGGGCACCTGTCCATGAGCTCTTTGAGAGGCAGATCTGATGAATCCTCCACACACATTTCTTAGAATTTAAGTCAGTTTCCCCAGTGTTAAATGCTTATTTTCGTGTAGTTGAATCCAATGTGGTGATGATACATACTGACAGTTCAGTTAAACAGACATGTTTTTAGAAAAGGGGTTGCGCTCACTCCCCACAAGAATGCTACTTGTCAGTGGATGTGTACAGATTTTTCTTGTCATGCGTCTCTAAATTACCCATATTGCATGTGTGCTTAAAAAGGGAGTGGACTTAAGCAGGCATCTCCACTCTTCCCCATTAATGGAATAGGCAGCCCTTGCTCTCAACTTGAAGGCCTGGCACTAAGACACAGACACCTTTGGGATGCACTAGAACAGTGAATAAGCAATGGCAGCCATCTTGGGTCCTACCTAAAGGACCAAGACTGCCTTTGCCGACTCCAAAGTAGCTATGAAACACCCACTGAGCGTGTTGATTCATCTGTGACCAATTGCCGACTGTAACATGGAGCTGCTTTTCTGCAAAACACACTTTTGATTGGCATTACTTTTCAAAAAGTGCATTACTGGTCTTCAAGCTTTGTGTGTTTTCGTTTTTAATCAGGGCAATGCAATACTTGGGACACCAGTTTCCTTTAACCCTTAAATTGTTTAACCTAAATAACTATATCTTTTTTTCCTGATCTCTTTTTGCACGCTCACATTTTCTCAGCAGTTGTCTTTACACACTATATTCGAAGTCCTCTGGATTTTATCTGAAAAAAGCTTGGGACCAATGTTATTGTGATTTGCTTTTTGACACCTATGTTGGTATAGATGCAGGCAAGCATGAACATGGGCTTTGGGTCAGCCTCTGTCACCCTTTGGTTGTCTTCAACCAGCCTCTTTCAGCCATTAGTTTGAGAGTTTGTTAATCATGTTTTGGCCCACCTCTTTGGAGTATACATCCCTCACCTGATGCTATTGTCTGTTTGGATGTATCTCTCCACTTCTACTTGATTGCTTACATTAAACTGCATAGTGAACTACTTTACGACTGTAGCCCTCTTTTTGTTAAGTAGAAGTAAAAACCTGACTATATGGATGGCCATGGAGCCTTCAGCCCTCCTTCAGTTTCTTGCCTACATTTAATGTGCTTACACTGCATGTGTTATCCCATTAAACACAGACCTGTTGGCATTGCCACTGCTTATTAAAGATGGAACTGGAGCGGTTACTCAACTGCACAAGAATAGAGGCATGGCAAAGGCACATTAATGTTCTGACTTTGAAAGGCTTTGATGTGCAATTTCTATTCTTGTTTTGTAATTGTGTTTATATAGTACTTACTACTTCTGACAAGATGTTTTAGAGATTATTGGCAGGTAGTAACTACTCTGTGGCCCAAATTTAGTAGAAATCCAGTGCTTATCATTGTTGTAGATTTTTGTTTGTTATTAGGTTCATCTTGTGCAGGAGACTGAAGAATTTCCTCCATTTGCAAGTGGTGACATTAAGTTAATAAGAGTTAGGTGGAATATTATAGTGAGTTAATGTAAGTGTAAAAAAGAGGTGTGAGGAACTAAGGTTGAGGAGGTTAACATTGTGAGATAGCAAGAAGAGGTTAAGCAGAATGCGAGATGGTGATTTATGGAGCATGACGAGTTTTGGTGTTCCAACAACAGCTACTCCAAAGGAATCATTATGCTTTGTGAAGTTGGGTATAGTTATTTTACTGAGATTTAGTAGAGAGTAATGCAGAAGGCATTTGCAAGGATAGGATAAACTTTGAGGCTCCAAGGCATGCAGAAAATCGAGTTTAAGGTCATTAGTATCATTTAAATAAGAAAAAAGGAGAGAGAATATTCTCAAGCTGTAATTCAGATTATTTTCATGAACTGTTCTTTTGGAATTTTGAGGTAGGATGCAATCCTTAGAAGTGCTTGGGTATTGTGTTTCTAAGGTGATGTGGTTCTCCCTGTATTAGGTATTGTTTCTTAAAGGAATCTTCAGATTTTGCACTGATTAAGCACTTCCTTGGTCTCTGAGTGTCAAAGAGGATTTTCTGTTTGTGGTCAGGAAGCGACAATATGTGGATTATTTACTAGATCACTTTGGGAATTACCAGGTTTTAACCATCTGTCTGATTCTCAGTAGCTCTTATCTTTGCTGGTAGAGAGTTCCACAGTTTTGCCATGTACAAAGAGAAAGTAGCACCACCAATGTTCTTCTCCGTTTTTCTCCCCTTAAACAGGAATTATTAAACTCAGTGCCAGTCTGTAACATCTATTCCCCGATGGAAATATTGCATCGATTTTGCTTGAATACATTTTTGACCTCTGCCATTTATAGCTCTGTGAGTGATGCACAGTAGTTTGAAAGACGATTTCTTGCTATTGGGAGCCTTTGTAGAGTCTTCAGGACTGAAGTAATATGGATTAGTGTATTCACATTTTGTTGCTGAGGCTTGGACTAGTTGCAGCCTTCTCATAGTGGAGACTTGAGTGATGTGGTATAGTCCATTAGAATAGTCAAGTTATGAGAGGAGGAGTGATGAATTTGCCTGTACCTTTGAACAAATCCAAGATGTGGGAAAATGGGTCTAAGCATTTTCATTGTGTAGAAGGCCATAGAGTATTCATGGACATTGTGGAGTCTAATGAAATTCAGATATTTCTTAATGTTTGTGCTATTTTTGCCAGGGTTCCCAAGTTATCTGGCCAGAAAAAGTCATTGTTTTTCCAGTCACGACAAGTAATCTTTTCAGTTTTTGAAGCATTCAACTTGAGATGATTCTTTGTCATGTACTCAACAGCTGTCAGGCAGATGAGATGGTACGTTTTGATATTCCTAGGCCGTTAGAGTTTTCCAGCTAGAGAAGTATCTGTGTTTCAACTTCATTGTTAATTAAAGCAACTGAACTAAAAACTGCTAATACAATTTAGTAGTGTTTTTTTGTATATGTTAGAGTAGCAGTGAGATGACAGATCATTGTGGAACTGCTGTTCACAATAAGGATCTGAAGAGAAAGGTGGTCTGTGAATCTGGTACGATCTGTTTAGGTAAAAGGAAATCCAGTTCAGTCTGATGCCTTCTTCATCAACTTATTTTACTCTAAGAAGTAATGTGTCATTGTGTACTATGCCAAAAGCTGTGGAAAGGTCCAGGAGTAGTGATGCATTATTACCCTTTTTTGTCGACTGCTTTTGAAGTTGTCCCAAATTGCTATTAGGGCACATTCAGTTGCTCTCTCTGGGCAGAGTCATGTTTGCCAGTCTGAGACGAGTTGATTTTCATGTATGAATTCTGAGGTCTGCAAAAGGCTGTTCTTTCCATAAGTTTGTTAACCTTTTCGCTGCTAGGCCTGGGCACAGTGCTGTTTGCCAGTCTGAGAGGAGATGGTTTTCATGTATGAAAGCTGAGATCTTGCAAAAGGCTGTTCTTTCCATAAGTTTGTTAACCCTTTCGCTGCTAGGCCTCCTCCCATGCTAAGCCTTTTTTGGCCTATTTGGGGTAGGTCACTCTTCGGCCCCTGTAACGTTTGTCCACATAAGGTAACCACGCCAAATTGGCATCCTTTTCTTCCAACATCATGGGGATTTTAAAGGTACCCACAGCTTGTGGATTTTGGGAAAATGGGGGGAAAGTGCTGCAGAAGAAAGCGTCTGTTTTTTCCCTGCTAATGGTATCAACAAAGCGTTTGTGGTGCTGAAATCACCATCTTCCCAGCTTTCAGGGACAATCAGACGTTTGTCAGAAACCCCACATTTTTTACACAACTTTGGCATTTCGCTGGGACATAGTCTATTTTTGCAATTTTTTGTGCTTTCAACCTTCTTCCAGTTAGTGGTAGAAATGGGTGTGAAAGCAATAATGGATCCTGGCCAGGTATGCATTTCTGAAAAGTAGACAATCTGAATTCAGCAAGGGGTCATTTGTGTAGATACTTCAAGGTTTTTTTTTTTAAATAAAAACTAACAGTTGGAAAATAAGAAAAATTTGAAAATGAGTTGTAAAAAATAGCCATTTGTGCAAACGATTTCACCGTTAACGACTTCTAAGTATGACAATTTTTGAAAGCAATATACTGTTACATCCGCTGGACCATTCTGGTTGTGGGGATATATAGGAATTGTAGGTTCACCAAGATCCAGAGGAACCCAAAGCCAATAACTGAGCTGCGTCTTGCAATGGTTTTTCATTATGTACCAGGTATATAGCAATTCATGTGGTAAAATATAACAAGTGAAAAATAGGTTTATGTATTTCCAAAATGGGAACAAAATATAGAGTTTAGAAGCAGTAGTTATTTGCACATCTCCGAAATTGTGGGTACCCAAACTAGCATGTGAATTATAGGCCATTTTTCAAAGTGACTTCTTTTTTCCATATTGTCTTACATTTGGAAGGCAGAAATGCATAGAAAGTCAATAGGTAATAAAAGTTGCTCTACAATTCTGTGTTCCCCTAAGTCTACTGATAAAAATGGTAACTCACTTGTGCGGGTAGGCCTAGGACACGCGACAAGAAACGGCCCAAAACGCAACATGGACACATCACATTTTTACATTGAAAACTGACCCTTTTTTTTTGCAAAGTGCCTAGCTGTGGATTTTAAACCCTAGCTCAGTCGGCATCTAGGGAAACCTGGCAAACCTATACATTTTTTTAAACATGCCCTCACATTTCTGTGATGGAAAGTTTTGTAATCTGCATGGATCCACAAAATTCCACCCACCTAGCATTCCCCAAAGTCTTCCGATAAAAATGGTACCTCACTTGTGTAGGTAGGCCTTGTGCCCCCAACAGGAAACGGGCCGAAATGCAGCGTGGACACGCCTCATTTTTACTGTGAAAACTGACCCTTTTTTTGCAAAGTGCCTAGCTGTAGATTTTGAACTATAGCTCTGCCGGGACCTAGGGAAACCTAGCAAACCTATACATTTTTGAAAACTAGACACCCAGGGGAAACCAGGATGGGGTGACTTGTGTGGCTCTCACCAGGTTCTGTTACTCAGAATCTCTTGCAAACCTCAAATGTTGTAAAATAAATTAAAAAAAACAAATGTTCCTCACATTTCTGTGATAGAAAGTCCTGGAATCTGCGTGGATCCACAAAATTCCACTCACTCCGTATTCCGCAAAGTCTTCCGATAAAAATGGTACCTCACTTGTGTGAGTAGGCCTAATAACCGTGACAGGAAACAGACCAAAACGCAACGTGGACACACCACATTTTGTACTGTTTTTTTATTTGTAGTTTTACAAATTATTAACACATTTCAATTATGCATACCTTTGCACCACCATTACATGCATGTACAATATGACATAGCAATAACTTCTGTACTGAATATTTTCACATACACAATACATATCATACCAGAAGGCACTATACGATCGGCTCCAACCCACCCTCTCTTCCTAAACCACTACTTGTGTCTGTAAATATTGCCTCAGAGGCCCCCAAATTTCTTTTGGTCATGAGGCTGTTGGTAGTTCATTTGCATATGTCTTTAACTGCTCTTTGCTGTATACCACTATTAAAAGCACAGACTTACAGGCAGTACTTATGGCCTCTATCGGTCCATTACCTTCAAACCCAGAAGAAGCAGTCACTCATTACGCAGCTCGGGTAGAGTCTGCCTATAATATGCTAGCCACAGCTAGAATGATACACCAGTGAAACACAAATCCCACATCCCCCTGGTATTCAGAAGACCTGAGGAGACAAAAACTTTCCTGTAATATTCTTTTTTTAACCAATCTGAAAAAAAAAATATTTGGAAGAGGAGAAACCGAAATATAGACAAAGTCTATCTATCTACAAACAACTCTTATTTGAAGCAAAGAAAAACTTCTACACTAAACAAATTAATTTGGCAAACAACTCTACGAAAGAGCTTTTTAAAACTGTCTCAAGTCTGGCCTCCCCTACCATGACATAAGTCGAAGCAAGTCAGAAACTTTGCGTGACATTGCCAAGTTCTTTTTGAATAAAGTAGAAGCTATCTTCTTAAACTTTCAGTCACCCTAATTCTGAGGAAGGCAGGATGCGGTCAGAGGGAAGGCAACCAATCACTGATTCCCAGATGATTTTTAATAAATTCAAGGATCTGTCCACAACAGACACTGAAAAGCTTCTTCTCTCCTCCTGACCAGGTTCCCCCTATGATCCCTGCCCAGTCTCAATAATTAAACAGGCACATGTTCTTGCAGCTTTAATCCTCACTCCATTGTTTAATACAATGTTTGAAGTCGGATTTTTCCCTAGCCCCTGGAAATTGGCCTTGATACTGCCACTACTGAAAAAGCCCAACCTGGACCCCAAAGGAGCCAAACAACTTCCGACATATCTCGCCTTCCGTTACCAGCAAAATTGGTCGAGAAAAATAGGAATGTACAGCTCAGTACCTTTCTAATTGGGACAAATGCTCTGGACCCAACTCAGCTTGGGTTCAGAAAAAGGGCACTGTACTGAATCCGCACTCATAAAATCTACGGAGGAGATTAGGGAGGCTGTGGTCAGGGGAGGCAAAGCTGCCCTGATTTTGTTGGATCTGTCCGCAGCCTTCGACATGGTCCATCATGTTGTTGTGATGGACCGTTTGGCTGAATGTAGTATCCAGGGTAAAGCCCATGACCTGCTTAGATCTTTCCTGTCAAACAGATCCCAGACTGTGGCATTGGTTAATTCTAATTCTAAGCCCTTCTCACTGCCATGTGGAGTACCCCAGGGGTCCTCCGTTAGTCCCACTCTTTTTAATGTTTGTTATTTCACTAGCGACTCTGATCAAATCATTCGGCTTCAGCTTGACTTCATACGCTGACAATACGCAAATTGTGGTGGCTTTGCGGCCTGGTCAGACATTAGGAATTGAAGACAGGTTCCATGACTGCATGGCAGCAATTGGAAAATGGATGTCGCAGAATTGCCTAAAATTGAATTCTGAGAAGACCGAGGTCATCCTGTTCGGTAATGACCCTAAATTCAGGACCCCTAGATGGTGGCCTAAAGATATGGGATCACTTCCTGTCCCTGTAAGGAAAGTGAAGAACTTAGGAGTCATTATCGACGAGAAACTCAATTTTGGGGGCCAAATCAGTGCTGTGGCTTCTTCCATTCATTTTTTTATCAAAATGATTAAGAAAATACTGCCCTTTGTGCCTATATCTTGTCAGCGAACAGTAGTCACAGCCCTCGTTCTGTCCAGACTTGACTACTGCAATAGCCTGTATCTAAATATTCAGGAACGCTTTGCAAATAAATTGCAGATGCTACAGAACTCCGCCGCGAGGTTGATTACAGGCACGCCCAAATACGCATCTATTTTTAAGGAATTAAAGAAACTTCTCTGGCTGCCAGTCAAGCATCGAGTACGTTTTAAAACTCTGAGTATGGTGTTTAAGGCACTACACAGAATAGGACCTGATTTTCTAAAACAGAAAATACAATGGTACACACGGGGTAGAACCCTGCGCTCCGAAGGAGCCAAGCTAGTGACTGTGCCACCTATTAAAAAAATCCACATGGGGAGGGAAAAGCTTCGTTTTATGGGCAGTCAAAGCCTGGAATGAGCTTCCCCCCTTTTTGAGAAATGCCACAGACCTACTCACCTTTCGGAGAGGCCTTAAAACTTGGCTTTTTACTCACTAATCCCAGATAGCCTGGCCTGATCTCAGAGAATTACTGGTTTAGCGCCAAGACACCTTCAGGTAATTGCCGCGCTTTATAAATGATAACATAACGTAACATACCAAGTCCGTAATCCAGTCCTTAACTTTAGAATCTTTCCTGCTACCCCTTTTCATCGCAACTCGACGTTTGACCAGTAGAAGAGCAATGGATATCAGCCTGAAGCTTAACAATGACTTAGCCCTTACCAATCCTAGCAGACGGAGTTGCGGAGTGTTGGTTAATGATTCTGAAAGCATATCTGTTGGACTTGGCCCTTCTGGCAGGTTCACCCCTAAATGTTTTGCTTTTAATGGTGACCTGGTGATGGTGATTTTTGGGTTATGCGCACTTTCACTGTGTCCCAGTGGAAAGTGCGTGCGCACTCTGAGTGCGTGGAGTAAGGTTGGCCTGCCGTCCCATAGGAATGCATGGGGAATGTATGTGTCCCTGGTAGTTCCTGATGCGTAGGGGAGTGCAGGCTTGAGTTTGGTATGTGCGAACTCGTGAGAGTGAATGCTGCACAATGGTATGTGCGGCGTGTATGTGTCTAGTGAGGAAGTGCCACTTCTAGACATGGGTGTGTGTGTGCATGGAGGGTGCTGGCCTGTGATTGGCTGGAGCTGGCTGGCAAGCCTGGCTCCAGGAAGTCTGGATGGGTCTGCCCAGTGGTGAGCGGAGAGATTAGCATGAGTGATGTGAGGGAGGGCTGCACCTGGTTCCTGAATAGGGCTGGGCTTTCCCCACACAATGCTGGCTCCACCCCCTTTGGTGCATCTAACGACCCTAGCCTCCCTAGTGAATAGAAAGGGTGGTTGAGCACATCAAGGGTGCTCCAAAACCAGCTGCGACTGGTTTCTCCCCCACCCTGCACCTACAGACAAAGGTTTTTACAGTATAAGAAGGGGCTGTGTCCCCATGAATGTGTTCTCTTCCAGGATCCTACCAGAGGGGGCTGCTGCTATTGCTGGGGCCAGGAGGACCGCCACTTGGATAGCCTCCCTGCCTGGAGGCCCAGTGAGCTGGCTCTGGGCCCAGCCTTGCCCCCCTGGCTACCTAAGAACTTTTGCTGAGGCTCTGCTTGCTTGTAGCGCTGGGAGCGCTTTTATTTTCATCTAGCGCTGGGAAGCGCTTTGTGTGCCAAGCCGGTGCCCACCCGGCATTTGCCCGAGATTGCGGAGCATAGCGAGTGCCTACCTCGCTTCATATTTAAATTACTGAGGGAGCCTACCCCTCGTGTGTCTCGCCGAAAATCGTCGCCCGGCCCGCGACCAGGAAGCCAGGCAGGCCGGGGGCGGGACTGCGGGACACCCCCGTGACATCATTCCTGGGCTGCGCTGTGATTGGCTGTCGGCCCGGGACCTGACTGGGAAGACGAGCGGAGCAGGGCTGCCGGTGCTTGCGGGGCTCCCATGAGGAGGGGAGAGCCCCGCACCGAGGAGCGAGCCCAGCAGAGAGGGAGCTCCGCCTCCGCCTTGAAGAGGAGCCGGGAGAGCATAGCGAAGTCCCCGAAGTGAACGCCCGGTGAGTGACACGGGGTGGGGGGAGCTCCGGTGACGCTGCAGTGCCTGATAGAGGCACAGTGTTGGCATACAAGTTGAGCGGCCCCGTCTCGTCGGAGGGCCGCTCCCACAGGAGGCCCCTTTTCTTCTCGAGTCCCCCGAGCGGGACTCCATCGTAACGGCCGCATTTCTGTGGAGCCCAGAGAGGCTCTAGGGGGCATTTCGTAGTTTTAGAGCCCAGAGAGGCTTCAGGGCCCCATTGTTGTTGTAGAGCCCCAGAGAGGCTCAGGAGCATTGCGTGATTGTAGAGCCCAGCGAGGCTCCAAGGGGACAGTGCTTTTGGCCAGAGCCTGCGAGGCTCCAGCGTTGGCCCATCATTGTCTACACAGCTGCCCAGCACTTTGTGGGCAGCTGCCACGTTTAGGCCCCTGACATTGGGACACATGGCGTCCTAGCCCCAACAAGGCCAGAGGGCCTAGGGACTGCCACAGGTTGTGGCTCATGTGAGTTTTGCGCAATTGCTTGTCCTTGCACCTCTGAATGTGTTTTGATGCATCATGTGTTTTCCTTCCTTACACCTCTGAATGTGTTTTGATGCATCATGTGTTTTTCTTTCCTACACCTCTGAATGTTAATGCATCATGTGTAATGTTCCTATGCTTATACCCCTAAATGTTGGTGATGCTTAGGTGGTTGTTTTCCTCCTAGTACAGGTGTTGCTAGTGAGGTCTTGGTTCCCTGCGCAATATTTGCCTAAGGTGGTTAGTGTTGCGTAGGAGGTACTTACCCTTTACCAGTAATTACTGGTTGTGTGCTAATTTGTGCTACGGTGGCTCTACATTCTATGTTCTATGTTCTAAGTGATATTCTAAGTGCTAGTTCTAAAAGTGCTGATTCCTGACCGTGGTCCAGGTGGCCCTGTCTTGTACATATCCCCTGTAAATTCTGCCCGTGCCTGTTGGCACATTATAAAATGTGTGTTCTTATCTAATGTGTTTTGGTATAATACAAAGGCTATTTTTATATAACCTTGTGTGGAGTTTCCTTTGTGGTGGGCCTTGGGTGTTGTTGCTGGGTGCGCGCGCAAACACTTAACCTACATAGCCTCCAAGTTTAGCCTGGCTGCTCGCGTCACGTTACCTAGAGGGTGAGCAGGGGTTATCTTGGTGTGTGACTCCCATGCCCTGACGTGGAAGTGGTGGTCTCTGACTGACTATGGCGCAAGCCCTGGCCAGCCAGGGATCCCATTTCTAACAATATCCCTCAGTACCTTCTACACCTCATCCCAATATTTCTTTATTGTAGTACATGCCCACGCTACATGCAAAAAGTCAGCTTGCGTGGTTACGGAGTGCGTACATGTATCATGCTCACGAAGGCCATAGCTATGCAATTGAATTGGGGTGTAGTAGGTTTGCTGCAGAAATTTAAAATGAATAATGTGCAAGTTACAGTTAGGCGTAAGCTTTTTAGTTAGTGAACATCAGATAGCCTTTTATTCAACTGACAATGGTGTGTCTAAAATGGTATTCCACTTGTTCATCGCTTTTTCGGCCTGCCTGTATTGCTCTTGCTGTGCTGCAGCATAGAGTTTGGTGACGAGGCGGGCGCGTGTGGGTGCTTGCAGCAGTGCATGCAAGGTATAAAGTGTTGGGGGTTTCCGGGGAAATGACGGATATAAGTGTTTAATCGCCAGGCGCAGTCAGTGGAGTAGCCATAGTGTCCTGTGCAATAACTGGGGGGATAATACATTGTTAGTCATGGAACAGGTTGCCCATAGTGCGCAAACAATTCTCAGCCAATGTTGTCCTCTCCCTCTTTTAGGGCTTGATGTACGACCAACAAAATTCCGCCTTGCAAATTGCGACACTTTTGCGAGGCACAATTTCTGATGTACAACAGTGTATTTCACACTGTTCGAGATTCCTAACGGGGTCTCAAATAGCGAGGCTCATTAGCCCATTGGGAATGACAGGCCTCCCAGGGATGATGGACTGCTGGGCACAGCAGAGCACCATTTCTGGGAGTGCTTTTTAGGTCTCGCCTGTCAATGCGCTTGCGCATTGAGCTTGCGAGAATATAGGGGCTTAACCAGAGCTTAACCATCAGGGCGATTTGATGCTGTGACCGTGAAAAGCAAGACCTAAAAAGCGCGTGCACATCAAAGCCACCAGCCTCCCTCCCACAGTCATCCCCCAGCATGCGCTCTGCCTCAGGCATTTCTCCTCCCCTAATTTATTCACTGCCCACGGCCGACCGGCCGTACTTTCACTTTGACGGATGCCAGGCCGTCTCTCGCGTTTCATATACGCATCGTTAACTTTTTCCAGGGTTTGCCTATACTTTTTGCAACCGTTGAAGGGAGTCTCCTTCAGTAAACACCTTTGTCGATTCGGCTTGGAGTACACCAGAGGAAAATCTGTATGAAATTAAAAAATTGCCATTTCAGGCTTGAATCCGTAAAATCATTAAAAAGATCACTAAAATGCAAATGCTTTCGGCATCTTTTCTTCATCTTGTTTTCAGTACGGGACTATGGGCACAAACACCCCCGAACAGGCCGGGAACACAAAAGTGACAAAATGCTTCCCGATTCAGTGGAAGCTGTCCGCATGGGAGGCTTAGTGAGATCTTCACCCGAGGCCAGATGTTTTCACAGGGTCGCACCATTGTGAAGCCGAGCGGCTTTGAGGGGCCCACAACACATCCCTGGAGAGTTCGCAGACTACGTTAAACGGCTCGCATTAGCATGTTAAAAGGGCTCGATTGGTTCTCGCGACCGCCAGGTTTCCCCTACAAATGGTGATGCACGGGAATGTCTCCTCTGTTTGATTGCCTCTCAGCGCAACGCCCCTGGTGTTTTATGTATCACTTGGTAAATGGAATAGAAACATATCAAATATTTGTAAATTGACTGGGTATATCCAGATGCCGGCAGTGCCTTTTGAAGAAAAAAGGGTTTTCACTGTGGTCTTGTTTCCCTATTGAGTTACAAGCTTACTTCTATGGGGTTTGAAAACGAACTCTTGTTCTGCTTTGGCATTTTACTGCATCTGTAAACGACAGCCCCTTTTGATGTCTGAAGCCCCAAGGCAACCAGACGCCGCCTTCGTAAAACACCTTAAGAGCATGAAGTCTTCATGAAGTCTTTCGTGCCCATTGCACAGCAAGGGTTCAATTGACTCTAAAGCAAGCAGTGGAAATGAGCCCCCGTTCCCTGGTTTAGTAATAAAACAGCTATAATCGGGATGGAGCGGACCCGCACACATCTGTGCCCAATGCCGCCTTAAGGATTTGGTGGGCCCAGGGTAAGATACAGTCCCCCCACCCCATCGTGGACAACTTTGAAAGTATTCATATTTTTTGGCTCATTCAAGCCTGTTTGAGGCAAAAACATTGAACTATATGTTGAACTTTGTAAAAATATCCAAAAGCTCAAGCTGTCTGGTGTACGCCAAACAAACAGCAGTAAAAGAAACATTTAACACGCATTTATAGAGCCATTTCTTTAGAGCTTGTTTAACTCGTGATTATCACGGGGCCGCAATCCCCAAAGCCTTTAATTCGCTCCAATGAGCGTGAAGGCATCAGTGCACCCTGCCAGTCGGCCACCTCCCACTCCTCGCTGTGGACCACTGCACCTCACAGGACCCCTGAGGGTCTCAGTACATTCATCGCTGCTGACCAATTATATTTTAAAGAGAGGAGAAATATTTTAAAAGCCATTGTTATTTGTAAAATCAATTAATATTTCACCTCTGTTCTTGCATTTTTGTCACAATAAA